>NW_027440964.1:2500-50036 GCF_031893055.1 Leptodactylus fuscus
GCCAAAGGGGCGGATTTTGACAGCGGACTCCACGTCATAATCCGCCCCTTTACAATGGAGGTCTATGGAGACCACTAGCGTTCTTTTTTCTGCTATTGGATAAAATCTCCGATTCCAGCGTCTTTTCACTGAATATCGGGAACAGCTGGATAGTCTTAGGGACACATGATGAGACTATGAGACTTCTCCTCCTTTGTGTGCTTGCCTGATAGTATGGGGACGTGAGCAGCATGGCAGTGTCCACTGACATGAAGGAGGAGATCTAGAAGCCTTAGTTGGCCTGTTGAGCAGCAGCTAGAAGCCCTGGACTTCTTCTATCTTTCATGTTTGCTTGAAAACGGAATATTTTCTGTTATGGTAAATACTGAAAGACAAGATGTCGGCCATCCATATTTAGTTGTGTCCCATTGCTTAAACAAGACTTTGCACTATGCAAATGTAGAGATGATGGTCGCATTGGAGTGTTTTTTTTTTTTTTTTTCTAGCCAAATTTCATCTGTGAATATAAGAATACTGCTGCTGCCCCATTTCGGACTATTCTTACACTAGACTGTACTACCTTGTAATGTCCACAGGCCGACAATCATCCCACATGTCCGTTGAATGTAGGACCTTCTGATTCTGACTGCTCTCTCTCAATAATCCAACAACTCAATCTGTACTCATTCAGTTTTTGATTCTTAAATGTTTGTAAGAGACGGGGGGTTTTCAAGTCCTTTTCTAAGTACCAATTAAAAACAAAAAAAACCCAAATACTGGCAGCCGCAACCTCCAGCGTCAGCCCATTTATTTGGTGGGGGAAGCCGCAACCGTGACATCGTGGCAGGCGGGTTTTGACCATATTTTGATTTGGCTCCCTGAGTCAAAGTATGGTCAAAATCCGCCCCACTGCCCCCCCGTGTGAACGAGCCCTTATGGTTGCAGCGCTGATTCTTTCTGTCTTGGCATGTGAATAAGAGGAGTCCAGAAGCCAGAAAAGATCTGGTGCAGGCCTGGAGCCGGGGTCACGCCATAGATGTATGACTGGCATCATTCAGCAGAACCTTGCAGTAGTGCAGCCTCAGGCTCCAGAACCAGTCATCACATGTCCACACCAAAAGATTCACATTTTATTTATATTCACTAATATCCTTCCCTCATCTTTACACGTCACTTATAAAGTACCTACAACTCTATTCTTATACAATATGCATTTATGCCAGTGTCCACTCCCTGTAGGTGGCGCTCCTGGGCTTGCTCTGTGTAATGTGTGGCCACTCCCTGTAGGTGGCGCTCCTGGGCTTGCTCTGTGTAGTTGTGTCCACTCCCTGTAGGTGGCGCTCCTGGGCTTACTCTGTGTAGTTGTGTCCACTCCCTGTAGGTGGCGCTCCTGGGCTTGCTCTGTGTAGTTGTGTCCACTCCCTGTAGGTGGCGCTCCTGGGCTTGCTCTGTGTAGTTGTGTCCACTCCCTGTAGGTGGTGCTCCTGGGCTTGCTCTGTGTAATGTGTGGCCACTCCCTGTAGGTGGCGCTCCTGGGCTTGCTCTGTGTAGTTGTGTCCACTCCCTGTAGGTGGCGCTCCTGGGCTTGCTCTGTGTAGTTGTGGCCACTCCCTGTAGGTGGCGCTCCTGGGCTTGCTCTGTGTAGTTGTGGCCACTCCCTGTAGGTGGCGCTCCTGGGCTTGCTCTGTGTAGTTGTGGCCACTCCCTGTAGGTGGCGCTCCTGGGCTTGCTCTGTGTAATGTGTGTCCACTCCCTGTAGGTGGCGCTCCTGGGCTTGCTCTGTGTAGTTGTGGCCACTCCCTGTAGGTGGCGCTCCTGGGCTTGCTCTGTGTAATGTGTGGCCACTCCCTGTAGGTGGCGCTCCTGGGCTTGCTCTGTGTAATGTGTGTCCACTCCCTGTAGGTGGTGCTCCTGGGCTTGCTCTGTGTAATGTGTGGCCACTCCCTGTAGGTGGCGCTCCTGGGCTTGCTCTGTGTAGTTGTGTCCACTCCCTGTAGGTGGCGCTCCTGGGCTTGCTCTGTGTAGTTGTGTCCACTCCCTGTAGGTGGCGCTCCTGGGCTTGCTCTGTGTAGTTGTGTCCACTCCCTGTAGGTGGCGCTCCTGGGCTTGCTCTGTGTAATGTGTGTCCACTCCCTGTAGGTGGCGCTCCTGGGCTTGCTCTGTGTAATGTGTGGCCACTCCCTGTAGGTGGCGCTCCTGGGCTTGCTCTGTGTAGTTATGTCCACTCCCTGTAGGTGGCGCTCCTGGGCTTACTCTGTGTAGTTGTGTCCACTCCCTGTAGGTGGCGCTCCTGGCTTGCTCTGTGTAGTTGTGTCCACTCCCTGTAGGTGGCGCTCCTGGGCTTGCTCTGTGTAGTTGTGTCCAGTCCCTGTAGGTGGTGCTCCTGGGCTTGCTCTGTGTAGTTGTGTCCACTCCCTGTAGGTGGCGCTCCTGGGCTTGCTCTGTGTAGTTGTGGCCACTCCCTGTAGGTGGCGCTCCTGGGCTTGCTCTGTGTAGTTATATCCACTCCCTGTAGGTGGCGCTCCTGGGCTTGCTCTCTGTAGTTGTGTCCACTCCCTGTAGGTGGCGCTCCTGGGCTTGCTCTGTGTAGTTGTGGCCACTCCCTGTAGGTGGCGCTCCTGGGCTTGCTCTGTGTAATGTGTGTCCACTCCCTGTAGGTGGCGCTCCTGGGCTTGCTCTGTGTAATGTGTGTCCACTCCCTGTAGGTGGCGCTCCTGGGCTTGCTCTGTGTAGTTGTGTCCACTCCCTGTAGGTGGCGCTCCTGGGCTTGCTCTGTGTAATGTGTGGCCACTCCCTGTAGGTGGTGCTCCTGGGCTTGCTCCGTGTAGTTGTGTCCACTCCCTGTAGGTGGCGCTCCTGGGCTTGCTCCGTGTAGTTGTGTCCACTCCCTGTAGGTGGCGCTCCTGGGCTTGCTCTGTGTAATGTGTGTCCACTCCCTGTAGGTGGCGCTCCTGGGCTTGCTCTGTGTAATGTGTGTCCACTCCCTGTAGGTGGCGCTCCTGGGCTTGCTCTGTGTAGTTGTGTCCACTCCCTGTAGGTGGCGCTCCTGGGCTTGCTCTGTGTAGTTGTGTCCAGTCCCTGTAGGGTGGCGCTCCTGGGCTTGCTCTGTGTGGTTGTGTCCACTCCCTGTAGGTGGCGCTCCTGGGCTTGCTCTGTGTAGTTGTGTCCAGTCCCTGTAGGTGGCGCTCCTGGGCTTGCTCTGTGTAGTTGTGTCCAGTCCCTGTAGGTGGCGCTCCTGGGCTTGCTCTGTGTGGTTGTGGCCACTCCCTGTAGGTGGCGCTCCTGGGCTTGGTCTGTGTAGTTGTGGCCACTCCCTGTAGGTGGCGCTCCTGGGCTTGCTCTGTGTAGTTGTGGCCACTCCCTGTAGGTGGCGCTCCTGGGCTTGCTCTGTGTAGTTGTGGCCACTCCCTGTAGGTGGCGCTCCTGGGCTTGCTCTGTGTAGTTGTGGCCACTCCCTGTAGGTGGCGCTCCTGGGCTTGCTCTGTGTAGTTGTGTCCACTCCCTGTAGGTGGCGCTCCTGGGCTTGCTCTGTGTAGTTGTGGCCACTCCCTGTAGGTGGCGCTCCTGGGCTTGCTCTGTGTAGTTGTGTCCACTCCCTGTAGGTGGCGCTCCTGGGCTTGCTCTGTGTAGTTGTGGCCACTCCCTGTAGGTGGCGCTCCTGGGCTTGCTCTGTGTAATGTGTGGCCACTCCCTGTAGGTGGCGCTCCTGGGCTTGCTCTGTGTAGTTGTGGCCACTCCCTGTAGGTGGCGCTCCTGGGCTTGCTCTGTGTGGTTGTGGCCACTCCCTGTAGGTGGCGCTCCTGGGCTTGCTCTGTGTGGTTGTGTCCACTCCCTGTAGGTGGCGCTCCTGGGCTTGCTCTGTGTAGTTGTGTCCACTCCCTGTAGGTGGCGCTCCTGGGCTTGCTCTGTGTAGTTGTGGCCACTCCCTGTAGGTGGTGCTCCTGGGCTTGCTCTGTGTAATGTGTGTCCACTCCCTGTAGGTGGCGCTCCTGGGCTTGCTCTGTGTAATGTGTGTCCACTCCCTGTAGGTGGCGCTCCTGGGCTTGCTCTGTGTAATGTGTGGCCACTCCCTGTAGGTGGTGCTCCTGGGCTTGCTCTGTGTAGTTGTGTCCACTCCCTGTAGGTGGCGCTCCTGGGCTTGCTCTGTGTAGTTGTGGCCACTCCCTGTAGGTGGTGCTCCTGGGCTTGCTCTGTGTAGTTGTGGCCACTCCCTGTAGGTGGCGCTCCTGGGCTTGCTCTGTGTAGTTGTGTCCACTCCCTGTAGGTGGCGCTCCTGGGCTTGCTCTGTGTAGTTGTGTCCACTCCCTGTAGGTGGCGCTCCTGGGCTTGCTCTGTGTAGTTGTGTCCACTCCCTGTAGGTGGCGCTCCTGGGCTTGCTCTGTGTAGTTGTGTCCAGTCCCTGTAGGTGGCGCTCCTGGGCTTGCTCTGTGTAGTTGTGGCCACTCCCTGTAGGTGGCGCTCCTGGGCTTGCTCTGTGTAGTTGTGTCCACTCCCTGTAGGTGGCGCTCCTGGGCTTGCTCTGTGTAATGTGTGTCCACTCCCTGTAGGTGGCGCTCCTGGGCTTGGTCTGTGTAGTTGTGGCCACTCCCTGTAGGTGGCGCTCCTGGGCTTGCTCTGTGTAGTTGTGGCCACTCCCTGTAGGTGGCGCTCCTGGGCTTGCTCTGTGTAGTTGTGGCCACTCCCTGTAGGTGGCGCTCCTGGGCTTGCTCTGTGTAGTTGTGGCCACTCCCTGTAGGTGGCGCTCCTGGGCTTGCTCTGTGTAGTTGTGGCCACTCCCTGTAGGTGGCGCTCCTGGGCTTGCTCTGTGTAGTTGTGTCCACTCCCTGTAGGTGGCGCTCCTGGGCTTGCTCTGTGTAGTTGTGTCCACTCCCTGTAGGTGGCGCTCCTGGGCTTGCTCTGTGTAGTTGTGTCCACTCCCTGTAGGTGGTGCTCCTGGGCTTGCTCTGTGTAGTTGTGGCCACTCCCTGTAGGTGGCGCTCCTGGGCTTGCTCTGTGTAGTTGTGGCCACTCCCTGTAGGTGGCGCTCCTGGGCTTGCTCTGTGTAGTTGTGTCCACTCCCTGTAGGTGGCGCTCCTGGGCTTGCTCTGTGTAGTTGTGTCCACTCCCTGTAGGTGGCGCTCCTGGGCTTGCTCTGTGTAATGTGTGGCCACTCCCTGTAGGTGGCGCTCCTGGGCTTGCTCTGTGTAGTGGTGTCCACTCCCTGTAGGTGGCGCTCCTGGGCTTGCTCTGTGTAGTTGTGTCCACTCCCTGTAGGTGGCGCTCCTGGGCTTGCTCTGTGTAATGTGTGTCCACTCCCTGTAGGTGGTGCTCCTGGGCTTGCTCTGTGTAGTTGTGTCCACTCCCTGTAGGTGGCGCTCCTGGGCTTGCTCTGTGTAGTTGTGTCCAGTCCCTGTAGGTGGTGCTCCTGGGCTTGCTCTCTGTAGTTGTGTCCACTCCCTGTAGGTGGCGCTCCTGGGCTTGCTCTGTGTAGTTGTGGCCACTCCCTGTAGGTGGCGCTCCTGGGCTTGCTCTGTGTAGTTGTGTCCACTCCCTGTAGGTGGCGCTCCTGGGCTTGCTCTGTGTAGTTGTGTCCACTCCCTGTAGGTGGCGCTCCTGGGCTTGCTCTGTGTAATGTGTGTCCACTCCCTGTAGGTGGCGCTCCTGGGCTTGCTCTGTGTAGTTGTGTCCACTCCCTGTAGATGGCGCTCCTGGGCTTGCTCTGTGTAGTTGTGGCCACTCCCTGTAGGTGGCGCTCCTGGGCTTGCTCTGTGTAGTTGTGTCCACTCCCTGTAGGTGGCGCTCCTGGGCTTGCTCTGTGTAGTTGTGTCCACTCCCTGTAGGTGGTGCTCCTGGGCTTGCTCCGTGTAGTTGTGGCCACTCCCTGTAGGTGGCGCTCCTGGGCTTGCTCTGTGTAATGTGTGGCCACTCCCTGTAGGTGGCGCTCCTGGGCTTGCTCTGTGTAATGTGTGTCCACTCCCTGTAGGTGGCGCTCCTGGGCTTGCTCTGTGTAGTTGTGTCCACTCCCTGTAGGTGGCGCTCCTGGGCTTGCTCTGTGTAGTTGTGTCCACTCCCTGTAGGTGGCGCTCCTGGGCTTGCTCTGTGTAATGTGTGTCCACTCCCTGTAGGTGGCGCTCCTGGGCTTGCTCTGTGTAGTTGTGTCCACTCCCTGTAGGTGGCGCTCCTGGGCTTGCTCTGTGTAGTTGTGTCCACTCCCTGTAGGTGGCGCTCCTGGGCTTGCTCTGTGTAGTTGTGTCCACTCCCTGTAGGTGGCGCTCCTGGGCTTGCTCTGTGTAGTTGTGTCCACTCCCTGTAGATGGCGCTCCTGGGCTTGCTCTGTGTAGTTGTGGCCACTCCCTGTAGGTGGCGCTCCTGGGCTTGCTCTGTGTAGTTGTGGCCACTCCCTGTAGGTGGCGCTCCTGGGCTTGCTCTGTGTAGTTGTGTCCACTCCCTGTAGGTGGTGCTCCTGGGTTTGCTCCGTGTAGTTGTGGCCACTCCCTGTAGGTGGCGCTCCTGGGCTTGCTCTGTGTAATGTGTGGCCACTCCCTGTAGGTGGCGCTCCTGGGCTTGCTCTGTGTAATGTGTGTCCACTCCCTGTAGGTGGCGCTCCTGGGCTTGCTCTGTGTAGTTGTGGCCACTCCCTGTAGGTGGCGCTCCTGGGCTTGCTCTGTGTAATGTGTGGCCACTCCCTGTAGGTGGCTCTCCTGGGCTTGCTCTGTGTAGTTGTGTCCACTCCCTGTAGGTGGTGCTCCTGGGTTTGCTCCGTGTAGTTGTGGCCACTCCCTGTAGGTGGCGCTCCTGGGCTTGCTCTGTGTAATGTGTGGCCACTCCCTGTAGGTGGCGCTCCTGGGCTTGCTCTGTGTAATGTGTGTCCACTCCCTGTAGGTGGCGCTCCTGGGCTTGCTCTGTGTAGTTGTGGCCACTCCCTGTAGGTGGCGCTCCTGGGCTTGCTCTGTGTAATGTGTGGCCACTCCCTGTAGGTGGTGCTCCTGGGCTTGCTCTGTGTGGTTGTGTCCACTCCCTGTAGGTGGCGCTCCTGGGCTTGCTCTGTGTAGTTGTGTCCACTCCCTGTAGGTGGCGCTCCTGGGCTTGCTCTGTGTAGTTGTGTCCACTCCCTGTAGGTGGCGCTCCTGGGCTTGCTCTGTGTAGTTGTGGCCACTCCCTGTAGGTGGCGCTCCTGGGCTTGCTCTGTGTAATCTGTGTCCACTCCCTGTAGGTGGCGCTCCTGGGCTTGCTCTGTGTAGTTGTGTCCACTCCCTGTAGGTGGCGCTCCTGGGCTTGCTCTGTGTAGTTGTGTCCACTCCCTGTAGGTGGCGCTCCTGGGCTTGCTCTGTGTAGTTGTGTCCACTCCCTGTAGGTGGCGCTCCTGGGCTTGCTCTGTGTAGTTGTGTCCACTCCCTGTAGGTGGCGCTCCTGGGCTTGCTCTGTGTAATGTGTGTCCACTCCCTGTAGGTGGCGCTCCTGGGCTTGCTCCGTGTAGTTGTGTCCACTCCCTGTAGGTGGCGCTCCTGGGCTTGCTCTGTGTAATGTGTGGCCACTCCCTGTAGGTGGCGCTCCTGGGCTTGCTCTGTGTAATGTGTGTCCACTCCCTGTAGGTGGCGCTCCTGGGCTTGCTCTGTGTAGTTGTGGCCACTCCCTGTAGGTGGCGCTCCTGGGCTTGCTCTGTGTAATGTGTGTCCACTCCCTGTAGGTGGCGCTCCTGGGCTTGCTCTGTGTAGTTGTGTCCACTCCCTGTAGGTGGCGCTCCTGGGCTTGCTCTGTGTAGTTGTGTCCACTCCCTGTAGGTGGCGCTCCTGGGCTTGCTCTCTGTAGTTGTGTCCACTCCCTGTAGGTGGCGCTCCTGGGCTTGCTCTGTGTAGTTGTGTCCAGTCCCTGTAGGTGGCGCTCCTGGGCTTGCTCTGTGTAGTTGTGTCCACTCCCTGTAGGTGGCGCTCCTGGGCTTGCTCTGTGTAATGTGTGTCCACTCCCTGTAGGTGGCGCTCCTGGGCTTGCTCTGTGTAATGTGTGTCCACTCCCTGTAGGTGGCGCTCCTGGGCTTGCTCTGTGTAGTTGTGTCCACTCCCTGTAGGTGGCGCTCCTGGGCTTGCTCTGTGTAATGTGTGTCCACTCCCTGTAGGTGGCGCTCCTGGGCTTGCTCTGTGTAGTTGTGTCCACTCCCTGTAGGTGGCGCTCCTGGGCTTGCTCCGTGTAGTTGTGTCCACTCCCTGTAGGTGGCGCTCCTGGGCTTGCTCTGTGTAGTTGTGGCCACTCCCTGTAGGTGGCGCTCCTGGGCTTGCTCTCTGTAGTTGTGGCCACTCCCTGTAGGTGGCGCTCCTGGGCTTGCTCTGTGTAGTTGTGTCCACTCCCTGTAGGTGGCGCTCCTGGGCTTGCTCTGTGTGGTTGTGTCCACTCCCTGTAGGTGGCGCTCCTGGGCTTGCTCTGTGTAATGTGTGGCCACTCCCTGTAGGTGGCGCTCCTGGGCTTGCTCTGTGTAGTTGTGTCCACTCCCTGTAGATGGCGCTCCTGGGCTTGCTCTGTGTAGTTGTGTCCACTCCCTGTAGGTGGCGCTCCTGGGCTTGCTCTGTGTAGTTGTGTCCACTCCCTGTAGGTGGCGCTCCTGGGCTTGCTCTGTGTAATGTGTGGCCACTCCCTGTAGGTGGCGCTCCTGGGCTTGCTCCGTGTAGTTGTGGCCACTCCCTGTAGGTGGTGCTCCTGGGCTTGCTCTGTGTAGTTGTGGCCACTCCCTGTAGGTGGCGCTCCTGGGCTTACTCTGTGTAGTTGTGGCCACTCCCTGTAGGTGGCGCTCCTGGGCTTGCTCTGTGTAGTTGTGTCCACTCCCTGTAGGTGGCGCTCCTGGGCTTGCTCTGTGTAGTTGTGTCCACTCCCTGTAGGTGGCGCTCCTGGGCTTGCTCCGTGTAGTTGTGTCCACTCCCTGTAGGTGGCGCTCCTGGGCTTGCTCTGTGTAGTTGTGGCCACTCCCTGTAGGTGGCGCTCCTGGGCTTGCTCTGTGTAGTTGTGGCCACTCCCTGTAGGTGGCGCTCCTGGGCTTGCTCTGTGTCGTTGTGTCCACTCCCTGTAGGTGGCGCTCCTGGGCTTGCTCTGTGTAGTTGTGGCCACTCCCTGTAGGTGGCGCTCCTGGGCTTGCTCTGTGTAGTTGTGGCCACTCCCTGTAGGTGGCGCTCCTGGGCTTGCTCTGTGTAGTTGTGGCCACTCCCTGTAGGTGGCGCTCCTGGGCTTGCTCTGTGTAGTTGTGTCCACTCCCTGTAGGTGGCGCTCCTGGGCTTGCTCTGTGTAGTTGTGTCCACTCCCTGTAGGTGGCGCTCCTGGGCTTGCTCTGTGTAATGTGTGTCCACTCCCTGTAGGTGGCGCTCCTGGGCTTGCTCTGTGTAGTTGTGTCCACTCCCTGTAGGTGGCGCTCCTGGGCTTGCTCTGTGTAATGTGTGGCCACTCCCTGTAGGTGGCGCTCCTGGGCTTGCTCTGTGTAGTTGTGTCCACTCCCTGTAGGTGGCGCTCCTGGGCTTGCTCTGTGTAGTTGTGGCCACTCCCTGTAGGTGGCGCTCCTGGGCTTGCTCTGTGTAGTTGTGGCCACTCCCTGTAGGTGGCGCTCCTGGGCTTGCTCTGTGTAGTTGTGGCCACTCCCTGTAGGTGGCGCTCCTGGGCTTGCTCTGTGTAATGTGTGTCCACTCCCTGTAGGTGGCGCTCCTGGGCTTGCTCTGTGTAGTTGTGGCCACTCCCTGTAGGTGGCGCTCCTGGGCTTGCTCTGTGTAGTTGTGTCCACTCCCTGTAGGTGGCGCTCCTGGGCTTGCTCTGTGTAATGTGTGTCCACTCCCTGTAGGTGGCGCTCCTGGGCTTGCTCTGTGTAGTTGTGTCCACTCCCTGTAGGTGGCGCTCCTGGGCTTGCTCTGTGTAATGTGTGTCCACTCCCTGTAGGTGGCGCTCCTGGGCTTGCTCTGTGTAGTTGTGTCCACTCCCTGTAGGTGGCGCTCCTGGGCTTGCTCTGTGTAGTTGTGTCCACTCCCTGTAGGTGGCGCTCCTGGGCTTGCTCTGTGTAGTTGTGTCCACTCCCTGTAGGTGGCGCTCCTGGGCTTGCTCTCTGTAGTTGTGGCCACTCCCTGTAGGTGGTGCTCCTGGGCTTGCTCTGTGTAATGTGTGTCCACTCCCTGTAGGTGGCGCTCCTGAGCTTGCTCTGTGTAGTTGTGTCCATTCCCTGTAGGTGGCGCTCCTGGGCTTGCTCTGTGTAGTTGTGGCCACTCCCTGTAGGTGGCGCTCCTGGGCTTGCTCTGTGTAGTTGTGTCCACTCCCTGTAGGTGGCGCTCCTGGGCTTGCTCTGTGTAATGTGTGGCCACTCCCTGTAGGTGGCGCTCCTGGGCTTGCTCTGTGTGGTTGTGGCCACTCCCTGTAGGTGGCGCTCCTGGGCTTGCTCTGTGTAGTTGTGTCCACTCCCTGTAGGTGGCGCTCCTGGGCTTGCTCTGTGTAATGTGTGTCCACTCCCTGTAGGTGGCGCTCCTGGGCTTGCTCTGTGTGGTTGTGTCCACTCCCTGTAGGTGGCGCTCCTGGGCTTGCTCTGTGTAATGTGTGGCCACTCCCTGTAGGTGGCGCTCCTGGGCTTGCTCTGTGTAGTAGTGGCCACTCCCTGTAGGTGGCGCTCCTGGGCTTGCTCTGTGTAGTTGTGTCCAGTCCCTGTAGGTGGCACTCCTGTGCTTGCTCTGTGTAGTTGTGTCCACTCCCTGTAGGTGGCGCTCCTGGGCTTGCTCTGTGTAGTTGTGGCCACTCCCTGTAGGTGGCGCTCCTGGGCTTGCTCTGTGTAGTTGTGGCCACTCCCTGTAGGTGGCGCTCCTGGGCTTGCTCTGTGTAGTTGTGTCCACTCCCTGTAGGTGGCGCTCCTGGGCTTGCTCTGTGTAGTTGTGGCCACTCCCTGTAGGTGGTGCTCCTGGGCTTGCTCTGTGTAGTTGTGTCCACTCCCTGTAGGTGGTGCTCCTGGGCTTGCTCTGTGTAATGTGTGTCCACTCCCTGTAGGTGGCGCTCCTGGGCTTGCTCTGTGTAGTTGTGTCCACTCCCTGTAGGTGGCGCTCCTGGGCTTGCTCTGTGTAGTTGTGGCCACTCCCTGTAGGTGGCGCTCCTGGGCTTGCTCTGTGTAGTTGTGTCCACTCCCTGTAGGTGGCGCTCCTGGGCTTGCTCTGTGTAATGTGTGGCCACTCCCTGTAGGTGGCGCTCCTGGGCTTGCTCTGTGTGGTTGTGGCCACTCCCTGTAGGTGGTGCTCCTGGGCTTGCTCTGTGTAGTAGTGGCCACTCCCTGTAGGTGGCGCTCCTGGGCTTGCTCTGTGTAGTTGTGTCCACTCCCTGTAGGTGGCGCTCCTGGGCTTGCTCTGTGTAGTTGTGTCCACTCCCTGTAGGTGGCGCTCCTGGGCTTGCTCTGTGTAGTTGTGTCCACTCCCTGTAGGTGGCGCTCCTGGGCTTGCTCTGTGTAATGTGTGTCCACTCCCTGTAGGTGGCGCTCCTGGGCTTGCTCTGTGTAATGTGTGTCCACTCCCTGTAGGTGGCGCTCCTGGGCTTGCTCTGTGTAGTTGTGTCCACTCCCTGTAGGTGGCGCTCCTGGGCTTGCTCTGTGTGGTTGTGGCCACTCCCTGTAGGTGGCGCTCCTGGGCTTGCTCTGTGTCGTTGTGTCCACTCCCTGTAGGTGGCGCTCCTGGGCTTGCTCCGTGTAGTTGTGTCCACTCCCTGTAGGTGGCGCTCCTGGGCTTGCTCTGTGTAGTTGTGGCCACTCCCTGTAGGTGGCGCTCCTGGGCTTGCTCTGTGTAGTTGTGTCCACTCCCTGTAGGTGGCGCTCCTGGGCTTGCTCTGTGTAATGTGTGTCCACTCCCTGTAGGTGGCGCTCCTGGGCTTGCTCTGTGTAGTTGTGTCCACTCCCTGTAGGTGGCGCTCCTGGGCTTGCTCTGTGTAATGTGTGTCCACTCCCTGTAGGTGGCGCTCCTGGGCTTGCTCTGTGTGGTTGTGTCCACTCCCTGTAGGTGGCGCTCCTGGGCTTGCTCTGTGTGGTTGTGTCCACTCCCTGTAGGTGGCGCTCCTGGGCTTGCTCTGTGTAGTTGTGTCCACTCCCTGTAGGTGGCGCTCCTGGGCTTGCTCTGTGTGGTTGTGTCCACTCCCTGTAGGTGGCGCTCCTGGGCTTGCTCTGTGTGGTTGTGTCCACTCCCTGTAGGTGGCGCTCCTGGGCTTGCTCTGTGTGGTTGTGTCCACTCCCTGTAGGTGGCGCTCCTGGGCTTGCTCTGTGTAGTTGTGTCCACTCCCTGTAGGTGGCGCTCCTGGGCTTGCTCTGTGTGGTTGTGTCCACTCCCTGTAGGTGGCGCTCCTGGGCTTGCTCTGTGTAATGTGTGTCCACTCCCTGTAGGTGGCGCTCCTGGGCTTGCTCTGTGTAATGTGTGTCCACTCCCTGTAGGTGGCGCTCCTGGGCTTGCTCTGTGTGGTTGTGTCCACTCCCTGTAGGTGGCGCTCCTGGGCTTGCTCTGTGTGGTTGTGTCCACTCCCTGTAGGTGGCGCTCCTGGGCTTGCTCTGTGTGGTTGTGGCCACTCCCTGTAGGTGGCGCTCCTGGGCTTGCTCTCTGTAGTTGTGTCCACTCCCTGTAGGTGGCGCTCCTGGGCTTGCTCTGTGTAGTTGTGGCCACTCCCTGTAGGTGGCGCTCCTGGGCTTGCTCTGTGTGGTTGTGTCCACTCCCTGTAGGTGGCGCTCCTGGGCTTGCTCTGTGTAATGTGTGTCCACTCCCTGTAGGTGGCGCTCCTGGGCTTGCTCTGTGTAATGTGTGGCCACTCCCTGTAGGTGGCGCTCCTGGGCTTGCTCTGTGTGGTTGTGTCCACTCCCTGTAGGTGGCGCTCCTGGGCTTGCTCTGTGTGGTTGTGTCCACTCCCTGTAGGTGGCGCTCCTGGGCTTGCTCTGTGTAGTTGTGTCCACTCCCTGTAGGTGGCGCTCCTGGGCTTGCTCTGTGTAGTTGTGTCCACTCCCTGTAGGTGGCGCTCCTGGGCTTGCTCTGTGTAGTTGTGTCCACTCCCTGTAGGTGGCGCTCCTGGGCTTGCTCTGTGTAGTTGTGTCCACTCCCTGTAGGTGGCGCTCCTGGGCTTGCTCTGTGTAGTTGTGGCCACTCCCTGTAGGTGGCGCTCCTGGGCTTGCTCTGTGTGGTTGTGTCCACTCCCTGTAGGTGGCGCTCCTGGGCTTGCTCTGTGTAATGTGTGGCCACTCCCTGTAGGTGGCGCTCCTGGGCTTGCTCTGTGTAGTTGTGGCCACTCCCTGTAGGTGGTGCTCCTGGGCTTGCTCTGTGTAGTTGTGGCCACTCCCTGTAGGTGGCGCTCCTGGGCTTGCTCTGTGTAATGTGTGTCCACTCCCTGTAGGTGGCGCTCCTGGGCTTGCTCTGTGTAGTTGTGTCCACTCCCTGTAGGTGGCGCTCCTGGGCTTGCTCCGTGTAGTTGTGTCCACTCCCTGTAGGTGGCGCTCCTGGGCTTGCTCTGTGTAATGTGTGTCCACTCCCTGTAGGTGGTGCTCCTGGGCTTGCTCTGTGTAGTTGTGTCCACTCCCTGTAGGTGGCGCTCCTGGGCTTGCTCTGTGTAGTTGTGGCCACTCCCTGTAGGTGGCGCTCCTGGGCTTGCTCTCTGTAGTTGTGTCCACTCCCTGTAGGTGGCGCTCCTGGGCTTGCTCTCTGTAGTTGTGTCCACTCCCTGTAGGTGGCGCTCCTGGGCTTGCTCTGTGTAGTTGTGGCCACTCCCTGTAGGTGGCGCTCCTGGGCTTGCTCTCTGTAGTTGTGTCCACTCCCTGTAGGTGGCGCTCCTGGGCTTGCTCTGTGTAATGTGTGTCCAGTCCCTGTAGGTGGCGCTCCTGGGCTTGCTCTGTGTAGTTGTGGCCACTCCCTGTAGGTGGCGCTCCTGGGCTTGCTCTGTGTAGTTGTGTCCACTCCCTGTAGGTGGTGCTCCTGGGCTTGCTCTGTGTAGTTGTGGCCACTCCCTGTAGGTGGCGCTCCTGGGCTTACTCTGTGTAGTTGTGGCCACTCCCTGTAGGTGGCGCTCCTGGGCTTGCTCTGTGTAGTTGTGGCCACTCCCTGTAGGTGGCGCTCCTGGGCTTGCTCTGTGTAGTTGTGTCCACTCCCTGTAGGTGGCGCTCCTGGGCTTGCTCTGTGTAGTTGTGTCCACTCCCTGTAGGTGGCGCTCCTGGGCTTGCTCTCTGTAGTTGTGTCCACTCCCTGTAGGTGGCGCTCCTGGGCTTGCTCTGTGTAGTTGTGGCCACTCCCTGTAGGTGGCGCTCCTGGGCTTGCTCTGTGTGGTTGTGTCCACTCCCTGTAGGTGGTGCTCCTGGGCTTGCTCTCTGTAGTTGTGTCCACTCCCTGTAGGTGGCGCTCCTGGGCTTGCTCTGTGTAATGTGTGGCCACTCCCTGTAGGTGGCGCTCCTGGGCTTGCTCTGTGTAGTTGTGGCCACTCCCTGTAGGTGGCGCTCCTGGGCTTGCTCTGTGTAATGTGTGTCCACTCCCTGTAGGTGGCGCTCCTGGGCTTGCTCTGTGTAGTTGTGTCCACTCCCTGTAGGTGGCGCTCCTGGGCTTGCTCTGTGTAATGTGTGGCCACTCCCTGTAGGTGGCGCTCCTGGGCTTGCTCTCTGTAGTTGTGTCCACTCCCTGTAGGTGGCGCTCCTGGGCTTGCTCTGTGTAGTTGTGGCCACTCCCTGTAGGTGGCGCTCCTGGGCTTGCTCTGTGTAGTTGTGGCCACTCCCTGTAGGTGGCGCTCCTGGGCTTGCTCTCTGTAGTTGTGTCCACTCCCTGTAGGTGGCGCTCCTGGGCTTGCTCTGTGTAGTTGTGTCCACTCCCTGTAGGTGGCGCTCCTGGGCTTGCTCTGTGTAGTTGTGTCCACTCCCTGTAGGTGGCGCTCCTGGGCTTGCTCTGTGTAGTTGTGTCCACTCCCTGTAGGTGGCGCTCCTGGGCTTGCTCTGTGTAGTTGTGTCCACTCCCTGTAGGTGGCGCTCCTGGGCTTACTCTGTGTAATGTGTGTCCACTCCCTGTAGGTGGCGCTCCTGGGCTTGCTCTGTGTAGTTGTGTCCACTCCCTGTAGGTGGCGCTCCTGGGCTTGCTCTGTGTAGTTGTGGCCACTCCCTGTAGGTGGCGCTCCTGGGCTTGCTCTCTGTAGTTGTGTCCACTCCCTGTAGGTGGCGCTCCTGGGCTTGCTCTGTGTAGTTGTGGCCACTCCCTGTAGGTGGCGCTCCTGGGCTTGCTCTGTGTAGTTGTGTCCACTCCCTGTAGGTGGCGCTCCTGGGCTTGCTCTGTGTAATGTGTGGCCACTCCCTGTAGGTGGCGCTCCTGGGCTTGCTCTGTGTAGTTGTGTCCACTCCCTGTAGGTGGCGCTCCTGGGCTTGCTCTCTGTAGTTGTGTCCACTCCCTGTAGGTGGCGCTCCTGGGCTTGCTCTGTGTAATGTGTGTCCACTCCCTGTAGGTGGCGCTCCTGGGCTTGCTCTGTGTAGTTGTGTCCACTCCCTGTAGGTGGCGCTCCTGGGCTTGCTCTGTGTAGTTGTGTCCACTCCCTGTAGGTGGCGCTCCTGGGCTTGCTCTGTGTAGTTGTGTCCACTCCCTGTAGGTGGCGCTCCTGGGCTTGCTCTGTGTAGTTGTGTCCACTCCCTGTAGGTGGCGCTCCTGGGCTTGCTCTGTGTAGTTGTGGCCACTCCCTGTAGGTGGCGCTCCTGGGCTTGCTCTGTGTAGTTGTGTCCACTCCCTGTAGGTGGCGCTCCTGGGCTTGCTCTGTGTAATGTGTGTCCACTCCCTGTAGGTGGCGCTCCTGGGCTTGCTCTGTGTAGTTGTGGCCACTCCCTGTAGGTGGCGCTCCTGGGCTTGCTCTGTGTAGTTGTGTCCACTCCCTGTAGGTGGCGCTCCTGGGCTTGCTCTGTGTAATGTGTGTCCACTCCCTGTAGGTGGCGCTCCTGGGCTTGCTCTGTGTAGTTGTGTCCACTCCCTGTAGGTGGCGCTCCTGGGCTTGCTCTGTGTAGTTGTGTCCAGTCCCTGTAGGTGGCGCTCCTGGGCTTGCTCTGTGTAGTTGTGGCCACTCCCTGTAGGTGGTGCTCCTGGGCTTGCTCTGTGTAATGTGTGTCCACTCCCTGTAGGTGGCGCTCCTGGGCTTGCTCTCTGTAGTTGTGTCCACTCCCTGTAGGTGGCGCTCCTGGGCTTGCTCTGTGTAGTTGTGTCCAGTCCCTGTAGGTGGCGCTCCTGGGCTTGCTCTCTGTAGTTGTGTCCACTCCCTGTAGGTGGCGCTCCTGGGCTTGCTCTGTGTAGTTGTGGCCACTCCCTGTAGGTGGCGCTCCTGGGCTTGCTCTGTGTAATGTGTGTCCACTCCCTGTAGGTGGCGCTCCTGGGCTTGCTCTGTGTAATGTGTGGCCACTCCCTGTAGGTGGCGCTCCTGGGCTTGCTCTGTGTAGTTGTGGCCACTCCCTGTAGGTGGCGCTCCTGGGCTTGCTCTGTGTAGTTGTGTCCAGTCCCTGTAGGTGGCGCTCCTGGGCTTGCTCTCTGTAGTTGTGTCCACTCCCTGTAGGTGGCGCTCCTGGGCTTGCTCTGTGTAGTTGTGGCCACTCCCTGTAGGTGGCGCTCCTGGGCTTGCTCTGTGTAATGTGTGTCCACTCCCTGTAGGTGGCGCTCCTGGGCTTGCTCTGTGTAATGTGTGGCCACTCCCTGTAGGTGGCGCTCCTGGGCTTGCTCTGTGTAGTTGTGGCCACTCCCTGTAGGTGGCGCTCCTGGGCTTGCTCTGTGTAGTTGTGGCCACTCCCTGTAGGTGGCGCTCCTGGGCTTGCTCTGTGTAGTTGTGGCCACTCCCTGTAGGTGGCGCTCCTGGGCTTGCTCTGTGTAGTTGTGTCCACTCCCTGTAGGTGGCGCTCCTGGGCTTGCTCTGTGTAATGTGTGTCCACTCCCTGTAGGTGGCGCTCCTGGGCTTGCTCTGTGTAATGTGTGGCCACTCCCTGTAGGTGGCGCTCCTGGGCTTGCTCTGTGTAGTTGTGGCCACTCCCTGTAGGTGGCGCTCCTGGGCTTGCTCTGTGTAGTTGTGGCCACTCCCTGTAGGTGGCGCTCCTGGGCTTGCTCTGTGTAATGTGTGGCCACTCCCTGTAGGTGGCGCTCCTGGGCTTGCTCTCTGTAGTTGTGTCCACTCCCTGTAGGTGGCGCTCCTGGGCTTGCTCTGTGTAGTTGTGGCCACTCCCTGTAGGTGGCGCTCCTGGGCTTGCTCTGTGTAGTTGTGGCCACTCCCTGTAGGTGGCGCTCCTGGGCTTGCTCTCTGTAGTTGTGTCCACTCCCTGTAGGTGGCGCTCCTGGGCTTGCTCTGTGTAGTTGTGTCCACTCCCTGTAGGTGGTGCTCCTGGGCTTGCTCTGTGTAGTTGTGTCCACTCCCTGTAGGTGGCGCTCCTGGGCTTGCTCTGTGTAGTTGTGTCCACTCCCTGTAGGTGGCGCTCCTGGGCTTGCTCTGTGTAGTTGTGTCCACTCCCTGTAGGTGGCGCTCCTGGGCTTGCTCTGTGTAGTTGTGTCCACTCCCTGTAGGTGGCGCTCCTGGGCTTACTCTGTGTAATGTGTGTCCACTCCCTGTAGGTGGCGCTCCTGGGCTTGCTCTGTGTGGTTGTGGCCACTCCCTGTAGGTGGCGCTCCTGGGCTTGCTCTGTGTAGTTGTGTCCACTCCCTGTAGGTGGCGCTCCTGGGCTTGCTCTGTGTAGTTGTGTCCACTCCCTGTAGGTGGCGCTCCTGGGCTTGCTCTGTGTAGTTGTGTCCACTCCCTGTAGGTGGCTCTCCTGGGCTTGCTCTGTGTAGTTGTGTCCACTCCCTGTAGGTGGCGCTCCTGGGCTTGCTCTCTGTAGTTGTGTCCACTCCCTGTAGGTGGCGCTCCTGGGCTTGCTCTGTGTAGTTGTGGCCACTCCCTGTAGGTGGCGCTCCTGGGCTTGCTCTGTGTAGTTGTGGCCACTCCCTGTAGGTGGCGCTCCTGGGCTTGCTCTGTGTAATGTGTGGCGACTCCCTGTAGGTGGCGCTCCTGGGCTTGCTCTGTGTAGTTGTGTCCACTCCCTGTAGGTGGCGCTCCTGGGCTTGCTCTCTGTAGTTGTGTCCACTCCCTGTAGGTGGCGCTCCTGGGCTTGCTCTGTGTAGTTGTGGCCACTCCCTGTAGGTGGCGCTCCTGGGCTTGCTCTGTGTAATGTGTGTCCACTCCCTGTAGGTGGCGCTCCTGGGCTTGCTCTGTGTAATGTGTGTCCACTCCCTGTAGGTGGCGCTCCTGGGCTTGCTCTGTGTAGTTGTGTCCACTCCCTGTAGGTGGTGCTCCTGGGCTTGCTCTGTGTAGTTGTGTCCACTCCCTGTAGGTGGCGCTCCTGGGCTTGCTCTGTGTAGTTGTGTCCACTCCCTGTAGGTGGCGCTCCTGGGCTTGCTCTGTGTAGTTGTGTCCACTCCCTGTAGGTGGCGCTCCTGGGCTTGCTCTGTGTAGTTGTGTCCACTCCCTGTAGGTGGCGCTCCTGGGCTTGCTCTGTGTAGTTGTGGCCACTCCCTGTAGGTGGCGCTCCTGGGCTTGCTCTGTGTAGTTGTGTCCACTCCCTGTAGGTGGCGCTCCTGGGCTTGCTCTGTGTAATGTGTGTCCACTCCCTGTAGGTGGCGCTCCTGGGCTTGCTCTGTGTAGTTGTGGCCACTCCCTGTAGGTGGCGCTCCTGGGCTTGCTCTGTGTAGTTGTGTCCACTCCCTGTAGGTGGCGCTCCTGGGCTTGCTCTGTGTAATGTGTGTCCACTCCCTGTAGGTGGCGCTCCTGGGCTTGCTCTGTGTAGTTGTGGCCACTCCCTGTAGGTGGCGCTCCTGGGCTTGCTCTGTGTAGTTGTGGCCACTCCCTGTAGGTGGCGCTCCTGGGCTTGCTCTGTGTAGTTGTGGCCACTCCCTGTAGGTGGCGCTCCTGGGCTTGCTCTGTGTAATGTGTGGCCACTCCCTGTAGGTGGCGCTCCTGGGCTTGCTCTGTGTAGTTGTGTCCACTCCCTGTAGGTGGCGCTCCTAGGCTTGCTCTCTGTAGTTGTGTCCACTCCCTGTAGGTGGCGCTCCTGGGCTTGCTCTGTGTAGTTGTGGCCACTCCCTGTAGGTGGCGCTCCTGGGCTTACTCTGTGTAGTTGTGTCCACTCCCTGTAGGTGGCGCTCCTGGGCTTGCTCTCTGTAGTTGTGTCCACTCCCTGTAGGTGGCGCTCCTGGGCTTGCTCTGTGTAGTTGTGTCCACTCCCTGTAGGTGGCGCTCCTGGGCTTGCTCTCTGTAGTTGTGTCCACTCCCTGTAGGTGGCGCTCCTGGGCTTGCTCTGTGTAGTTGTGTCCACTCCCTGTAGGTGGCGCTCCTGGGCTTGCTCTGTGTAGTTGTGTCCACTCCCTGTAGGTGGCGCTCCTGGGCTTGCTCTGTGTAGTTGTGGCCACTCCCTGTAGGTGGCGCTCCTGGGCTTGCTCTGTGTAATGTGTGTCCACTCCCTGTAGGTGGCGCTCCTGGGCTTACTCTGTGTAGTTGTGGCCACTCCCTGTAGGTGGCGCTCCTGGGCTTACTCTGTGTAATGTGTGTCCACTCCCTGTAGGTGGCGCTCCTGGGCTTGCTCTGTGTAGTTGTGGCCACTCCCTGTAGGTGGCGCTCCTGGGCTTGCTCTGTGTAGTTGTGTCCACTCCCTGTAGGTGGCGCTCCTGGGCTTGCTCTGTGTAGTTGTGTCCACTCCCTGTAGGTGGCGCTCCTGGGCTTGCTCTGTGTAGTTGTGGCCACTCCCTGTAGGTGGCGCTCCTGGGCTTGCTCTGTGTAGTTGTGTCCACTCCCTGTAGGTGGCGCTCCTGGGCTTGCTCTGTGTAGTTGTGTCCACTCCCTGTAGGTGGCGCTCCTGGGCTTGCTCTGTGTAGTTGTGTCCACTCCCTGTAGGTGGCGCTCCTGGGCTTGCTCTGTGTAATGTGTGGCCACTCCCTGTAGGTGGCGCTCCTGGGCTTGCTCTGTGTAATGTGTGGCCACTCCCTGTAGGTGGCGCTCCTGGGCTTGCTCTGTGTAGTTGTGTCCACTCCCTGTAGGTGGCGCTCCTGGGCTTGCTCTCTGTAGTTGTGTCCACTCCCTGTAGGTGGCGCTCCTGGGCTTGCTCTGTGTAGTTGTGGCCACTCCCTGTAGGTGGCGCTCCTGGGCTTGCTCTGTGTAGTTGTGTCCAGTCCCTGTAGGTGGCGCTCCTGGGCTTGCTCTCTGTAGTTGTGTCCACTCCCTGTAGGTGGCGCTCCTGGGCTTGCTCTGTGTAATGTGTGGCCACTCCCTGTAGGTGGCGCTCCTGGGCTTGCTCTGTGTAATGTGTGGCCACTCCCTGTAGGTGGCGCTCCTGGGCTTGCTCTGTGTAGTTGTGGCCACTCCCTGTAGGTGGCGCTCCTGGGCTTGCTCTGTGTAGTTGTGGCCACTCCCTGTAGGTGGCGCTCCTGGGCTTGCTCCGTGTAGTTGTGTCCACTCCCTGTAGGTGGCGCTCCTGGGCTTGCTCTGTGTAGTTGTGTCCACTCCCTGTAGGTGGCGCTCCTGGGCTTGCTCTGTGTAGTTGTGTCCACTCCCTGTAGGTGGCGCTCCTGGGCTTGCTCTGTGTAATGTGTGGCCACTCCCTGTAGGTGGCGCTCCTGGGCTTGCTCTGTGTAGTTGTGGCCACTCCCTGTAGGTGGCGCTCCTGGGCTTGCTCTGTGTAGTTGTGGCCACTCCCTGTAGGTGGCGCTCCTGGGCTTGCTCTGTGTAATGTGTGGCCACTCCCTGTAGGTGGCGCTCCTGGGCTTGCTCTGTGTAATGTGTGGCCACTCCCTGTAGGTGGCGCTCCTGGGCTTGCTCTGTGTAGTTGTGGCCACTCCCTGTAGGTGGCGCTCCTGGGCTTGCTCTGTGTAGTTGTGGCCACTCCCTGTAGGTGGCGCTCCTGGGCTTACTCTGTGTAGTTGTGTCCACTCCCTGTAGGTGGCGCTCCTGGGCTTGCTCTGTGTAGTTGTGTCCACTCCCTGTAGGTGGCGCTCCTGGGCTTGCTCTGTGTAGTTGTGTCCACTCCCTGTAGGTGGCGCTCCTGGGCTTGCTCTGTGTAGTTGTGTCCACTCCCTGTAGGTGGCGCTCCTGGGCTTGCTCTGTGTAATGTGTGTCCACTCCCTGTAGGTGGCGCTCCTGGGCTTGCTCTGTGTAATGTGTGGCCACTCCCTGTAGGTGGCGCTCCTGGGCTTGCTCTGTGTAGTTGTGGCCACTCCCTGTAGGTGGCGCTCCTGGGCTTGCTCTGTGTAATGTGTGTCCACTCCCTGTAGGTGGCGCTCCTGGGCTTGCTCTGTGTAGTTGTGTCCACTCCCTGTAGGTGGCGCTCCTGGGCTTGCTCTGTGTAATGTGTGGCCACTCCCTGTAGGTGGCGCTCCTGGGCTTGCTCTCTGTAGTTGTGTCCACTCCCTGTAGGTGGCGCTCCTGGGCTTGCTCTGTGTAGTTGTGGCCACTCCCTGTAGGTGGCGCTCCTGGGCTTGCTCTGTGTAGTTGTGGCCACTCCCTGTAGGTGGCGCTCCTGGGCTTGCTCTCTGTAGTTGTGTCCACTCCCTGTAGGTGGCGCTCCTGGGCTTGCTCTGTGTAGTTGTGTCCACTCCCTGTAGGTGGCGCTCCTGGGCTTGCTCTGTGTAGTTGTGTCCACTCCCTGTAGGTGGCGCTCCTGGGCTTGCTCTGTGTAGTTGTGTCCACTCCCTGTAGGTGGCGCTCCTGGGCTTACTCTGTGTAATGTGTGTCCACTCCCTGTAGGTGGCGCTCCTGGGCTTGCTCTGTGTAGTTGTGTCCACTCCCTGTAGGTGGCGCTCCTGGGCTTGCTCTGTGTAGTTGTGGCCACTCCCTGTAGGTGGCGCTCCTGGGCTTGCTCTGTGTAGTTGTGGCCACTCCCTGTAGGTGGCGCTCCTGGGCTTGCTCTGTGTGGTTGTGGCCACTCCCTGTAGGTGGCGCTCCTGGGCTTGCTCTCTGTAGTTGTGTCCACTCCCTGTAGGTGGCGCTCCTGGGCTTGCTCTGTGTAGTTGTGGCCACTCCCTGTAGGTGGCGCTCCTGGGCTTGCTCTGTGTAATGTGTGGCCACTCCCTGTAGGTGGCGCTCCTGGGCTTGCTCTGTGTAATGTGTGGCCACTCCCTGTAGGTGGCGCTCCTGGGCTTGCTCTGTGTGGTTGTGTCCACTCCCTGTAGGTGGCGCTCCTGGGCTTGCTCTGTGTAGTTGTGTCCACTCCCTGTAGGTGGCGCTCCTGGGCTTGCTCTCTGTAGTTGTGTCCACTCCCTGTAGGTGGCGCTCCTGGGCTTGCTCTCTGTAGTTGTGTCCACTCCCTGTAGGTGGCGCTCCTGGGCTTGCTCTGTGTAGTTGTGTCCACTCCCTGTAGGTGGCGCTCCTGGCTCTGTGTAGTTGTGGCCACTCCCTGTAGGTGGCGCTCCTGGGCTTGCTCTGTGTAGTTGTGTCCACTCCCTGTAGGTGGCGCTCCTGGGCTTGCTCTGTGTAATGTGTGTCCACTCCCTGTAGGTGGCGCTCCTGGGCTTGCTCTGTGTAATGTGTGTCCACTCCCTGTAGGTGGCGCTCCTGGGCTTGCTCTGTGTAGTTGTGGCCACTCCCTGTAGGTGGCGCTCCTGGGCTTGCTCTGTGTAGTTGTGTCCACTCCCTGTAGGTGGCGCTCCTGGGCTTGCTCTGTGTAGTTGTGTCCACTCCCTGTAGGTGGCGCTCCTGGGCTTGCTCTGTGTGGTTGTGGCCACTCCCTGTAGGTGGCGCTCCTGGGCTTGCTCTGTGTAGTTGTGGCCACTCCCTGTACGTAGCGCTCCTGGGCTTGCTCTGTGTAGTTGTGGCCACTCCCTGTAGGTGGCGCTCCTGGGCTTGCTCTGTGTAGTTGTGTCCACTCCCTGTAGGTGGCGCTCCTGGGCTTGCTCTGTGTAATGTGTGTCCACTCCCTGTAGGTGGCGCTCCTGGGCTTGCTCTGTGTAGTTGTGTCCACTCCCTGTAGGTGGTGCTCCTGGGCTTGCTCTGTGTAATGTGTGTCCACTCCCTGTAGGTGGCGCTCCTGGGCTTGCTCTGTGTAATGTGTGTCCACTCCCTGTAGGTGGCGCTCCTGGGCTTGCTCTGTGTAATGTGTGTCCACTCCCTGTAGGTGGCGCTCCTGGGCTTGCTCTCTGTAGTTGTGTCCACTCCCTGTAGGTGGCGCTCCTGGGCTTGCTCTGTGTAGTTGTGGCCACTCCCTGTAGGTGGCGCTCCTGGGCTTGCTCTGTGTAGTTGTGTCCACTCCCTGTAGGTGGCGCTCCTGGGCTTGCTCTGTGTAGTTGTGGCCACTCCCTGTAGGTGGCGCTCCTGGGCTTGCTCCGTGTAGTTGTGTCCACTCCCTGTAGGTGGCGCTCCTGGGCTTGCTCTGTGTAGTTGTGGCCACTCCCTGTAGGTGGCGCTCCTGGGCTTGCTCTGTGTAGTTGTGGCCACTCCCTGTAGGTGGCGCTCCTGGGCTTGCTCTGTGTAATGTGTGGCCACTCCCTGTAGGTGGCGCTCCTGGGCTTGCTCTGTGTAATGTGTGGCCACTCCCTGTAGGTGGCGCTCCTGGGCTTGCTCTGTGTAGTTGTGGCCACTCCCTGTAGGTGGCGCTCCTGGGCTTGCTCTGTGTAGTTGTGGCCACTCCCTGTAGGTGGCGCTCCTGGGCTTACTCTGTGTAGTTGTGTCCACTCCCTGTAGGTGGCGCTCCTGGGCTTGCTCTGTGTAGTTGTGTCCACTCCCTGTAGGTGGCGCTCCTGGGCTTGCTCTGTGTAGTTGTGTCCACTCCCTGTAGGTGGCGCTCCTGGGCTTGCTCTGTGTAGTTGTGTCCACTCCCTGTAGGTGGCGCTCCTGGGCTTGCTCTGTGTAATGTGTGTCCACTCCCTGTAGGTGGCGCTCCTGGGCTTGCTCTGTGTAATGTGTGGCCACTCCCTGTAGGTGGCGCTCCTGGGCTTGCTCTGTGTAGTTGTGGCCACTCCCTGTAGGTGGCGCTCCTGGGCTTGCTCTGTGTAGTTGTGTCCACTCCCTGTAGGTGGCGCTCCTGGGCTTGCTCTGTGTAATGTGTGGCCACTCCCTGTAGGTGGCGCTCCTGGGCTTGCTCTCTGTAGTTGTGTCCACTCCCTGTAGGTGGCGCTCCTGGGCTTGCTCTGTGTAGTTGTGGCCACTCCCTGTAGGTGGCGCTCCTGGGCTTGCTCTGTGTAGTTGTGGCCACTCCCTGTAGGTGGCGCTCCTGGGCTTGCTCTCTGTAGTTGTGTCCACTCCCTGTAGGTGGCGCTCCTGGGCTTGCTCTGTGTAGTTGTGTCCACTCCCTGTAGGTGGCGCTCCTGGGCTTGCTCTGTGTAGTTGTGTCCACTCCCTGTAGGTGGCGCTCCTGGGCTTGCTCTGTGTAGTTGTGTCCACTCCCTGTAGGTGGCGCTCCTGGGCTTACTCTGTGTAATGTGTGTCCACTCCCTGTAGGTGGCGCTCCTGGGCTTGCTCTGTGTAGTTGTGTCCACTCCCTGTAGGTGGCGCTCCTGGGCTTGCTCTGTGTAGTTGTGTCCACTCCCTGTAGGTGGCGCTCCTGGGCTTGCTCTGTGTAGTTGTGGCCACTCCCTGTAGGTGGCGCTCCTGGGCTTGCTCTCTGTAGTTGTGTCCACTCCCTGTAGGTGGCGCTCCTGGGCTTGCTCTGTGTAGTTGTGGCCACTCCCTGTAGGTGGCGCTCCTGGGCTTGCTCTGTGTAGTTGTGTCCACTCCCTGTAGGTGGCGCTCCTGGGCTTGCTCTGTGTAATGTGTGGCCACTCCCTGTAGGTGGCGCTCCTGGGCTTGCTCTGTGTAGTTGTGTCCACTCCCTGTAGGTGGCGCTCCTGGGCTTGCTCTGTGTAGTTGTGGCCACTCCCTGTAGGTGGCGCTCCTGGGCTTGCTCTGTGTAATGTGTGTCCACTCCCTGTAGGTGGCGCTCCTGGGCTTGCTCTGTGTAGTTGTGTCCACTCCCTGTAGGTGGCGCTCCTGGGCTTGCTCTGTGTAGTTGTGTCCACTCCCTGTAGGTGGCGCTCCTGGGCTTGCTCTGTGTAGTTGTGTCCACTCCCTGTAGGTGGCGCTCCTGGGCTTGCTCTGTGTAGTTGTGTCCACTCCCTGTAGGTGGCGCTCCTGGGCTTGCTCTGTGTAGTTGTGTCCACTCCCTGTAGGTGGCGCTCCTGGGCTTGCTCTGTGTAATGTGTGGCCACTCCCTGTAGGTGGCGCTCCTGGGCTTGCTCTGTGTAGTTGTGGCCACTCCCTGTAGGTGGCGCTCCTGGGCTTGCTCTGTGTAGTTGTGGCCACTCCCTGTAGGTGGCGCTCCTGGGCTTGCTCTGTGTAATGTGTGTCCACTCCCTGTAGGTGGCGCTCCTGGGCTTGCTCTGTGTAGTTGTGGCCACTCCCTGTAGGTGGCGCTCCTGGGCTTGCTCTCTGTAGTTGTGTCCACTCCCTGTAGGTGGCGCTCCTGGGCTTGCTCTGTGTAGTTGTGTCCACTCCCTGTAGGTGGCGCTCCTGGGCTTGCTCTGTGTAGTTGTGTCCACTCCCTGTAGGTGGCGCTCCTGGGCTTGCTCTGTGTAGTTGTGGCCACTCCCTGTAGGTGGCGCTCCTGGGCTTGCTCTGTGTAATGTGTGTCCACTCCCTGTAGGTGGCGCTCCTGGGCTTACTCTGTGTAGTTGTGGCCACTCCCTGTAGGTGGCGCTCCTGGGCTTACTCTGTGTAATGTGTGTCCACTCCCTGTAGGTGGCGCTCCTGGGCTTGCTCTGTGTAGTTGTGTCCACTCCCTGTAGGTGGCGCTCCTGGGCTTGCTCTGTGTAGTTGTGTCCACTCCCTGTAGGTGGCGCTCCTGGGCTTGCTCTGTGTAGTTGTGTCCACTCCCTGTAGGTGGCGCTCCTGGGCTTGCTCTGTGTAGTTGTGGCCACTCCCTGTAGGTGGCGCTCCTGGGCTTGCTCTGTGTAGTTGTGTCCACTCCCTGTAGGTGGCGCTCCTGGGCTTGCTCTGTGTAATGTGTGTCCACTCCCTGTAGGTGGCGCTCCTGGGCTTGCTCTGTGTAGTTGTGGCCACTCCCTGTAGGTGGCGCTCCTGGGCTTGCTCTCTGTAGTTGTGTCCACTCCCTGTAGGTGGCGCTCCTGGGCTTGCTCTGTGTAGTTGTGGCCACTCCCTGTAGGTGGCGCTCCTGGGCTTGCTCTGTGTAATGTGTGTCCACTCCCTGTAGGTGGCGCTCCTGGGCTTGCTCTCTGTAGTTGTGTCCACTCCCTGTAGGTGGCGCTCCTGGGCTTGCTCTGTGTAGTTGTGTCCACTCCCTGTAGGTGGCGCTCCTGGGCTTGCTCTGTGTAATGTGTGGCCACTCCCTGTAGGTGGTGCTCCTGGGCTTGCTCTGTGTAGTTGTGTCCACTCCCTGTAGGTGGCGCTCCTGGGCTTGCTCTGTGTAGTTGTGGCCACTCCCTGTAGGTGGCGCTCCTGGGCTTGCTCTGTGTAGTTGTGGCCACTCCCTGTAGGTGGCGCTCCTGGGCTTGCTCTGTGTAGTTGTGGCCACTCCCTGTAGGTGGCGCTCCTGGGCTTGCTCTGTGTAGTTGTGTCCACTCCCTGTAGGTGGCGCTCCTGGGCTTGCTCTCTGTAGTTGTGTCCACTCCCTGTAGGTGGCGCTCCTGGGCTTGCTCTGTGTAGTTGTGGCCACTCCCTGTAGGTGGCGCTCCTGGGCTTGCTCTGTGTAGTTGTGTCCACTCCCTGTAGGTGGCGCTCCTGGGCTTGCTCTGTGTAGTTGTGGCCACTCCCTGTAGGTGGCGCTCCTGGGCTTGCTCTGTGTAGTTGTGTCCACTCCCTGTAGGTGGTGCTCCTGGGCTTGCTCTGTGTAGTTGTGTCCAGTCCCTGTAGGTGGCGCTCCTGGGCTTGCTCTCTGTAGTTGTGTCCACTCCCTGTAGGTGGCGCTCCTGGGCTTGCTCTGTGTAGTTGTGGCCACTCCCTGTAGGTGGCGCTCCTGGGCTTGCTCTGTGTAGTTGTGGCCACTCCCTGTAGGTGGCGCTCCTGGGCTTGCTCTCTGTAGTTGTGTCCACTCCCTGTAGGTGGCGCTCCTGGGCTTGCTCTCTGTAGTTGTGTCCACTCCCTGTAGGTGGCGCTCCTGGGCTTGCTCCGTGTAGTTGTGTCCACTCCCTGTAGGTGGCGCTCCTGGGCTTGCTCCGTGTAGTTGTGGCCACTCCCTGTAGGTGGCGCTCCTGGGCTTGCTCTGTGTAGTTGTGTCCACTCCCTGTAGGTGGCGCTCCTGGGCTTGCTCTGTGTAGTTGTGTCCACTCCCTGTAGGTGGCGCTCCTGGGCTTGCTCTGTGTAGTTGTGGCCACTCCCTGTAGGTGGCGCTCCTGGGCTTGCTCTGTGTAATGTGTGTCCACTCCCTGTAGGTGGCGCTCCTGGGCTTGCTCTGTGTAATGTGTGGCCACTCCCTGTAGGTGGCGCTCCTGGGCTTGCTCTGTGTAGTTGTGGCCACTCCCTGTAGGTGGCGCTCCTGGGCTTGCTCTGTGTAGTTGTGGCCACTCCCTGTAGGTGGCGCTCCTGGGCTTGCTCTGTGTAGTTGTGGCCACTCCCTGTAGGTGGCGCTCCTGGGCTTGCTCTGTGTAGTTGTGGCCACTCCCTGTAGGTGGCGCTCCTGGGCTTGCTCTGTGTAGTTGTGTCCACTCCCTGTAGGTGGCGCTCCTGGGCTTGCTCTGTGTAATGTGTGGCCACTCCCTGTAGGTGGCGCTCCTGGGCTTGCTCTGTGTAGTTGTGTCCACTCCCTGTAGGTGGCGCTCCTGGGCTTGCTCTGTGTAATGTGTGGCCACTCCCTGTAGGTGGCGCTCCTGGGCTTGCTCTGTGTAGTTATGTCCACTCCCTGTAGGTGGCGCTCCTGGGCTTGCTCTGTGTAATGTGTGGCCACTCCCTGTAGGTGGCGCTCCTGGGCTTGCTCTGTGTAGTTGTGTCCACTCCCTGTAGGTGGCGCTCCTGGGCTTGCTCTGTGTAGTTGTGGCCACTCCCTGTAGGTGGCGCTCTTGGGCTTGCTCTGTGTGGTTGTGGCCACTCCCTGTAGGTGGCGCTCCTGGGCTTGCTCTGTGTAGTTGTGTCCACTCCCTGTAGATGGCGCTCCTGGGCTTGCTCTGTGTAGTTGTGTCCACTCCCTGTAGGTGGCGCTCCTGGGCTTGCTCTCTGTAGTTGTGTCCACTCCCTGTAGGTGGCGCTCCTGGGCTTGCTCTGTGTAGTTGTGGCCACTCCCTGTAGGTGGCGCTCCTGGGCTTGCTCTGTGTAATGTGTGGCCACTCCCTGTAGGTGGCGCTCCTGGGCTTGCTCTGTGTAGTTGTGGCCACTCCCTGTAGGTGGCGCTCCTGGGCTTGCTCTGTGTGGTTGTGGCCACTTCCTGTAGGTGGCGCTCCTGGGCTTGCTCTGTGTGGTTGTGTCCACTCCCTGTAGGTGGCGCTCCTGGGCTTGCTCTGTGTAGTTGTGTCCACTCCCTGTAGGTGGCGCTCCTGGGCTTGCTCTGTGTAATGTGTGGCCACTCCCTGTAGGTGGCGCTCCTGGGCTTGCTCTGTGTAGTTGTGGCCACTCCCTGTAGGTGGCGCTCCTGGGCTTGCTCTGTGTAATGTGTGGCCACTCCCTGTAGGTGGCGCTCCTGGGCTTGCTCTGTGTGGTTGTGTCCACTCCCTGTAGGTGGCGCTCCTGGGCTTGCTCTGTGTAGTTGTGTCCACTCCCTGTAGGTGGCGCTCCTGGGCTTGCTCTGTGTAGTTGTGTCCACTCCCTGTAGGTGGCGCTCCTGGGCTTGCTCTGTGTAGTTGTGTCCACTCCCTGTAGGTGGCGCTCCTGGGCTTGCTCTGTGTAGTTGTGTCCACTCCCTGTAGGTGGCGCTCCTGGGCTTGCTCTGTGTAGTTGTGTCCACTCCCTGTAGGTGGCGCTCCTGGGCTTGCTCTGTGTAATGTGTGGCCTCTCCCTGTAGGTGGCGCTCCTGGGCTTGCTCTGTGTAGTTGTGGCCACTCCCTGTAGGTGGCGCTCCTGGGCTTGCTCTGTGTAATGTGTGGCCACTCCCTGTAGGTGGCGCTCCTGGGCTTGCTCTGTGTGGTTGTGTCCACTCCCTGTAGGTGGCGCTCCTGGGCTTGCTCTGTGTAATGTGTGTCCACTCCCTGTAGGTGGTGCTCCTGGGCTTGCTCTGTGTAGTTGTGTCCACTCCCTGTAGGTGGCGCTCCTGGGCTTGCTCTGTGTAATGTGTGTCCACTCCCTGTAGGTGGCGCTCCTGGGCTTGCTCTCTGTAGTTGTGTCCACTCCCTGTAGGTGGCGCTCCTGGGCTTGCTCTCTGTAGTTGTGTCCACTCCCTGTAGGTGGCGCTCCTGGGCTTGCTCTGTGTAGTTGTGTCCACTCCCTGTAGGTGGCGCTCCTGGGCTTGCTCTGTGTAATGTGTGTCCACTCCCTGTAGGTGGCGCTCCTGGGCTTGCTCTGTGTAGTTGTGTCCACTCCCTGTAGGTGGCGCTCCTGGGCTTGCTCTGTGTAGTTGTGTCCACTCCCTGTAGGTGGCGCTCCTGGGCTTGCTCTGTGTAGTTGTGTCCACTCCCTGTAGGTGGCGCTCCTGGGCTTGCTCTCTGTAGTTGTGTCCACTCCCTGTAGATGGCGCTCCTGGGCTTGCTCTGTGTAGTTGTGGCCACTCCCTGTAGGTGGCGCTCCTGGGCTTGCTCTGTGTAATGTGTGTCCACTCCCTGTAGGTGGCGCTCCTGGGCTTGCTCTGTGTAATGTGTGTCCACTCCCTGTAGGTGGCGCTCCTGGGCTTGCTCTGTGTAATGTGTGGCCACTCCCTGTAGGTGGCGCTCCTGGGCTTGCTCTGTGTAATGTGTGTCCACTCCCTGTAGGTGGTGCTCCTGGGCTTGCTCTGTGTAGTTGTGTCCACTCCCTGTAGGTGGCGCTCCTGGGCTTGCTCTGTGTAATGTGTGTCCACTCCCTGTAGGTGGTGCTCCTGGGCTTGCTCTGTGTAGTTGTGTCCACTCCCTGTAGGTGGCGCTCCTGGGCTTGCTCTGTGTAATGTGTGTCCACTCCCTGTAGGTGGCGCTCCTGGGCTTGCTCTGTGTAATGTGTGTCCAGTCCCTGTAGGTGGCGCTCCTGGGCTTGCTCTGTGTAGTTGTGGCCACTCCCTGTAGGTGGCGCTCCTGGGCTTGCTCTGTGTAGTTGTGTCCACTCCCTGTAGGTGGCGCTCCTGGGCTTGCTCTGTGTAGTTGTGGCCACTCCCTGTAGGTGGCGCTCCTGGGCTTGCTCTGTGTAGTTGTGGCCACTCCCTGTAGGTGGCGCTCCTGGGCTTGCTCTGTGTAGTTGTGGCCACTCCCTGTAGGTGGCGCTCCTGGGCTTGCTCTGTGTAGTTGTGTCCACTCCCTGTAGGTGGCGCTCCTGGGCTTGCTCTGTGTAGTTGTGTCCACTCCCTGTAGGTGGCGCTCCTGGGCTTACTCTGTGTAGTTGTGGCCACTCCCTGTAGGTGGCGCTCCTGGGCTTGCTCTGTGTAGTTGTGGCCACTCCCTGTAGGTGGCGCTCCTGGGCTTGCTCTGTGTAATGTGTGGCCACTCCCTGTAGGTGGCGCTCCTGGGCTTGCTCTGTGTAGTTGTGTCCACTCCCTGTAGGTGGCGCTCCTGGGCTTGCTCTGTGTAGTTGTGGCCACTCCCTGTAGGTGGCGCTCCTGGGCTTGCTCTGTGTAGTTGTGGCCACTCCCTGTAGGTGGCGCTCCTGGGCTTGCTCTGTGTAGTTGTGGCCACTCCCTGTAGGTGGCGCTCCTGGGCTTGCTCTGTGTAGTTGTGGCCACTCCCTGTAGGTGGCGCTCCTGGGCTTACTCTGTGTAGTTGTGTCCACTCCCTGTAGGTGGCGCTCCTGGGCTTGCTCTGTGTAGTTGTGTCCACTCCCTGTAGGTGGCGCTCCTGGGCTTGCTCTCTGTAGTTGTGTCCACTCCCTGTAGGTGGCGCTCCTGGTGTATGTGATCTGGTGTCTTCTGGGGCGGGGTCACATCTCCACCATTGCCCATTCTCTGCTTTTTCTTGGTTTAGGCTCCGCCCATCTGCCGCATCTTCACCGGTTGTTTTTTCAACACCATTTAGAAAGTTTGTGACCGTCCGTCGTAAAGCGGCAGCTGCGGGAGAGACCATGGAGCCGCTGAGGAGGGGAGTGGTAAGAAAATAACGTCCTCCGCACCGGGATTAGTGATGTGGAGGGGTGGCGGGGTCCTCTCTGTAGATAGTGGGGGGGGGGGTCCTTCTGGTAACACTCGCGGTGACCTGGGCTCCCTCAGATAGATGCTGATGTTCCCGGAGATCAGCGGTGACCTGAGCTCTCTTAGATAGATGCTGATATTCCCGGAGATCAGCGGTGACCTGGGCTCTCTTAGATAGATGCTGATATTCCCGGAGATCAGCGGTGACCTGGGCTCTCTTAGATAGATGCTGATATTCCCGGAGATCAGCGGTGCCCTGGGTTCCCTCAGATAGATGCTGATGTTCCCGGAGATCAGCGGTGACCTGGGCTCTCTTAGATAGATGCTGATATTCCTGGAGATCAGCGGTGCCCTGGGCTCTCCTAGATAGATGCTGATATTCCCGGAGATCAGCGGTGACCTGGGCTCTCTTAGATAGATGCTGATATTCCCGGAGATCAGCGGTGACCTGGGCTCTCTTAGATAGATGCTGATATTCCCGGAGATCAGCGGTGACCTGGGCTCCCTCAGATAGATGCTGATGTTCCCGGAGATCAGCGGTGACCTGGGCTCTCTTAGATAGATGCTGATATTCCCGGAGATCAGCGGTGACCTGGGCTCCCTCAGATAGATGCTGATATTCCTGGAGATCAGCGGTGACCTGGGCTCCCTCAGATAGATGCTGATGTTCCCGGAGATCAGCGGTGACCTGGGCTCTCTTAGATGCTGATGTTCCCGGAGATCAGCGGTGACCTGGGCTCCCTCAGATAGTTGCTGATATTCCCGGAGATCAGCGGTGACCTGGGCTCCCTCAGATAGATGCTGATATTCCTGGAGATCAGCGGTGACCTGGGCTCTCTTAGATAGATGCTGATGTTCCCGGAGATCAGCGGTGACCTGGGCTCCCTCAGATAGATGCTGATATTCCTGGAGATCAGCGGTGACCTGGGCTCTCTTAGATAGATGCTGATATTCCCGGAGATCAGCGGTGACCTGGGCTCTCTTAGATAGATGCTGATATTCCTGGAGATTAGCGGTGACCTGGGCTCTCTTAGATAGATGCTGATATTCCCGGAGATCAGCGGTGACCTGGGCTCTCTTAGATAGATGCTGATATTCCCGGAGATCAGCGGTGTCCTGGGCTCTCTTAGATAGATGCTGATATTCCCGGAGATCAGCGGTGACCTGGGCTCCCTCAGATAGATGCTGATGTTCCCGGAGATCAGCGGTGACCTGGGCTCTCTTAGATGCTGATATTCCCGGAGATCAGCGGTGCCCTGGGCTCTCTTAGATGCTGATATTCCCGGAGATCAGTGGTGCCCTGGGCTCTCCTAGATAGATGCTGATATTCCCGGAGATCAGCGGTGACCTGGGCTCTCTTAGATAGATGCTGATATTCCCGGAGATCAGCGGTGTCCTGGGCTCTCTTAGATAGATGCTGATATTCCCGGAGATCAGCGGTGACCTGGGCTGTCTCAGATAGATGCTGATATTCCTGGAGATCAGCGGTGCCCTGGGCTCCCTCAGATAGATGCTGATATTCCTGGAGATCAGCGGTGCCCTGGGCTCCCTCAGATAGATGCTGATATTCCTGGAGATCAGCGGTGACCTGGGCTCCCCCAGATAGATGCTGATGTTCCCGGAGATCAGCGGTGACCTGGGCTCCCTCAGATAGATGCTGATATTCCCGGAGATCAGCGGTGCCCTGGGCTCTCTTAGATAGATGCTGATATTCCCGGAGATCAGCGGTGACCTGGGCTCTCTTAGATAGATGCTGATATTCCCGGAGATCAGCGGTGACCTGGGCTCTCTTAGATAGATGCTGATATTCCCGGAGATCAGCGGTGACCTGGGCTCTCTTAGATAGATGCTGATGTTCCTGGAGATCAGCGGTGTCCTGGGCTCTCTTAGATAGATGCTGATATTCCTGGAGATCAGCGGTGACCTGGGCTCTCTTAGATAGATGCTGATATTCCCGGAGATCAGCGGTGACCTGGGCTCTCTTAGATAGATGCTGATGTTCCTGGAGATCAGCGGTGTCCTGGGCTCTCTTAGATAGATGCTGATATTCCTGGAGATCAGCGGTGACCTGGGCTCTCTTAGATAGATGCTGATATTCCCGGAGATCAGCGGTGACCTGGGCTCTCTTAGATGCTGATATTCCCGGAGATCAGTGGTGACCTGGGCTCCCTCAGATAGATGCTGATATTCCTGGAGATCAGCGGTGACCTGGGCTCCCCCAGATAGATGCTGATATTCCCGGAGATCAGCGGTGACCTGGGCTCTCTCAGATAGATGCTGATGTTCCTGGAGATCAGCGGTGACCTGGGCTCTCTTAGATAGATGCTGATGTTCCTGGAGATCAGTGGTGACCTGGGCTCTCTTAGATAGATGCTGATATTCCCGGAGATCAGCGGTGCCCTGGGCTCTCTTAGATAGATGCTGATATTCCCGGAGATCAGCGGTGCCCTGGGCTCTCTTAGATAGATTCTGATATTCCCGGAGATCGGCGGTGCCCTGGGCTCTCTTAGATAGATTCTGATATTCCCGGAGATCGGCGGTGCCCTGGGCTCTCTTAGATAGATTCTGATATTCCCGGAGATCAGCGGTGCCCTGGGATCTCTTAGATAGATGCTGATATTCCCGGAGATCAGCGGTGACCTGGGCTCCCTCAGATAGATGCTGATATTCCCGGAGATCAGTGGTGCCCTGGGCTCTCCTAGATAGATGCTGATATTCCCGGAGATCAGCGGTGACCTGGGCTCCCTCAGATAGTTGCTGATGTTCCCGGAGATCAGCGGTGACCTGGGCTCTCTTAGATAGATGCTGATATTCCCGGAGATCAGCGGTGACCTGGGCTCTCTTAGATAGATGCTGATATTCCCGGAGATCAGCGGTGACCTGGGCTCTCTTAGATAGATGCTGATGTTCCTGGAGATCAGCGGTGACCTGGGCTCCCTCAGATAGATGTTGATATTCCCGGAGATCAGCGGTGCCCTGGGCTCTCTTAGATAGATGCTGATGTTCCTGGAGATCAGCGGTGACCTGGGCTCCCTCAGATAGATGTTGATATTCCCGGAGATCAGCGGTGCCCTGGGCTCCCTCAGATAGATGCTGATGTTCCCGGAGATCAGCGGTGACCTGGGCTCTCTTAGATAGATGCTGATATTCCCGGAGATCAGCGGTGACCTGGGCTCTCTTAGATAGATGCTGATATTCCCGGAGATCAGCGGTGACCTGGGCTCTCTTAGATGCTGATATTCCCGGAGATCAGCGGTGACCTGGGCTCCCTCAGATAGATGCTGATATTCCCGGAGATCAGCGGTGACCTGGGCTCTCTTAGATAGATACTGATATTCCCGGAGATCAGCGGTGACCTGGGCTCCCTCAGATAGATGCTGATATTCCCGGAGATCAGCGGTGACCTGGGCTCCCTCAGATAGATGCTGATATTCCCGGAGATCAGCGGTGACCTGGGCTCTCTTAGATAGTTGCTGATATTCCCGGAGATCAGCGGTGCCCTGGGCTCTCTCAGATAGATGCTGATATTCCCGGAGATCAGCGGTGCCCTGGGCTCTCTCAGATAGATGCTGATATTCCCGGAGATCAGCGGTGACCTGGGCTCCCTCAGATAGATGCTGATATTCCCGGAGATCAGCGGTGACCTGGGCTCTCTTAGATAGTTGCTGATATTCCCGGAGATCAGCGGTGCCCTGGGCTCTCTCAGATAGATGCTGATATTCCCGGAGATCAGCGGTGACCTGGGCTCCCTCAGATAGATGCTGATATTCCCGGAGATCAGCGGTGACCTGGGCTCCCTCAGATAGATGCTGATATTCCCGGAGATCAGCGGTGACCTGGGCTCTCTTAGATAGATGCTGATATTCCCGGAGATCAGCGGTGACCTGGGCTCTCTTAGATGCTGATATTCCCGGAGATCAGCGGTGACCTGGGCTCTCTTAGATAGATGCTGATATTCCCGGAGATCAGCGGTGACCTGGGCTCTCTTAGATAGATACTGATATTCCCGGAGATCAGCGGTGACCTGGGCTCCCTCAGATAGATGCTGATATTCCCGGAGATCAGCGGTGACCTGGGCTCCCTCAGATAGATGCTGATATTCCCGGAGATCAGCGGTGACCTGGGCTCTCTTAGATAGATGCTGATATTCCCGGAGATCAGCGGTGACCTGGGCTCTCTTAGATAGTTGCTGATATTCCCGGAGATCAGCGGTGCCCTGGGCTCTCTCAGATGCTGATATTCCCGGAGATCAGCGGTGACCTGGGCTCTCTTAGATAGATGCTGATATTCCCGGAGATCAGCGGTGACCTGGGCTGTCTCAGATAGATGCTGATATTCCTGGAGATCAGCGGTGCCCTGGGCTCCCTCAGATAGATGCTGATATTCCTGGAGATCAGCGGTGCCCTGGGCTCCCTCAGATAGATGCTGATATTCCTGGAGATCAGCGGTGACCTGGGCTCTCTTAGATAGTTGCTGATATTCCCGGAGATCAGCGGTGCCCTGGGCTCTCTCAGATGCTGATATTCCCGGAGATCAGCGGTGACCTGGGCTCTCTTAGATAGATGCTGATATTCCCGGAGATCAGCGGTGACCTGGGCTGTCTCAGATAGATGCTGATATTCCTGGAGATCAGCGGTGCCCTGGTCTCCCTCAGATAGATGCTGATATTCCTGGAGATCAGCGGTGCCCTGGGCTCCCTCAGATAGATGCTGATGTTCCCGGAGATCAGCGGTGACCTGGGCTCCCTCAGATAGTTGCTGATGTTCCCGGAGATCAGCGGTGACCTGGGCTCCCTCAGATAGATGCTGATGTTCCCGGAGATCAGCGGTGACCTGGGCTCCCTCAGATAGATGCTGATATTCCCGGAGATCAGCGGTGACCTGGGCTCTCTTAGATAGATGCTGATATTCCCGGAGATCAGCGGTGCCCTGGGCTCTCTTAGATAGATGCAGATATTCCCGGAGATCAGCGGTGACCTGGGCTCTCTTAGATGCTGATATTCCCGGAGATCAGCGGTGACCTGGGCTCTCTTAGATAGATGCTGATGTTCCCGGAGATCAGCGGTGCCCTGGGCTCTCTTAGATAGATGCTGATGTTCCTGGAGATCAGCGGTGACCTGGGCTCTCTTAGATAGATGCTGATATTCCCGGAGATCAGCGGTGACCTGGGCTCTCTTAGATAGATGCTGATATTCCCGGAGATCAGCGGTGACCTGGGCTCTCTTAGATAGATGCTGATATTCCTGGAGATCAGCGGTGACCTGGGCTCCCTCAGATAGATGCTGATATTCCCGGAGATCAGCGGTGACCTGGGCTCTCTTAGATAGATGCTGATATTCCCGGAGATCAGCGGTGACCTGGGCTCTCTTAGATAGATGCTGATGTTCCTGGAGATCAGCGGTGACCTGGGCTCCCTCAGATAGATGCTGATGTTCCCGGAGATCAGCGGTGACCTGGGCTCCCTCAGATAGATGCTGATATTCCCGGAGATCAGCGGTGACCTGGGCTCCCTCAGATAGATACTGATATTCCTGGAGATCAGCGGTGCCCTGGGCTCTCTTAGATAGATGCTGATATTCCTGGAGATCAGCGGTGACCTGGGCTCTCTTAGATAGATGCTGATGTTCCTGGAGATCAGCGGTGACCTGGGCTCTCTTAGATACATGCTGATGTTCCTGGAGATCAGCGGTGACCTGGGCTCCCTCAGATAGATGCTGATATTCCCGGAGATCAGCGGTGACCTGGGCTCTCTTAGATAGATGCTGATATTCCCGGAGATCAGCGGTGACCTGGGCTCTCTTAGATAGATGCTGATATTCCTGGAGATCAGCGGTGACCTGGGCTCCCTCAGATAGATGCTGATATTCCCGGAGATCAGCGGTGACCTGGGCTCTCTTAGATAGATGCTGATATTCCCGGAGATCAGCGGTGTCCTGGGCTCTCTTAGATAGATGCTGATATTCCCGGAGATCAGCGGTGACCTGGGCTCCCTCAGATAGATGCTGATATTCCCGGAGATCAGCGGTGACCTGGGCTCCCTCAGATAGATGCTGATATTCCCGGAGATCAGTGGTGCCCTGGGCTCTCTTAGATAGATGCTGATATTCCCGGAGATCAGCGGTGACCTGGGCTCTCTTAGATAGATGCTGATGTTCCTGGAGATCAGCGGTGACCTGGGCTCTCTTAGATAGATGCTGATGTTCCCGGAGATCAGCGGTGACCTGGGCTCTCTTAGATAGATGCTGATATTCCCGGAGATCAGCGGTGTCCTGGGCTCTCTTAGATGCTGATGTTCCCGGAGATCAGCGGTGACCTGGGCTCCCTCAGATAGATGCTGATGTTCCCGGAGATCAGCGGTGACCTGGGCTCTCTTAGATAGATGCTGATGTTCCTGGAGATCAGCGGTGACCTGGGCTCTCTTAGATAGATGCTGATGTTCCTGGAGATCAGCGGTGATCTGGGCTCTCTTAGATAGATGCTGATGTTCCTGGAGATCAGCGGTGACCTGGGCTCTCTTAGATAGATGCTGATATTCCTGGAGATCAGCGGTGACCTATGTGATGCTCTTGGTTCCGGACTGTTTGTTGTATTTCTTTTGTTTCCTCCTCATTGGCCCCGATTTCTGCCTGAAGCGACCTCCAATACCCCTCCGGCCCCTCTCCCCTATTGCCTCCAATACCCCTCTGGCCCCTCTCCCCTATTGCCTCCTCCCCCCCGGCCCCTCTCCCCTATTGCCTCCTCCCCCCCGACCCCTCTCCCCTATTGCCTCCTCCCCCCCGACCCCTCTCCCCTATTGCCTCCAATACCCCTCCGGCTCCTCTCCCCTATTGCCTCCTCCCCCCCGGCCCCTCTCCCCTATTGCCTCCAATACCCCTCTGGCCCCTCTCCCCTATTGCCTCCAATACCCCCCCCGGCCCCTCTCCCCTATTGCCTCCTCCCCCCCGACCCCTCTCCCCTATTGCCTCCAATACCCCTCCGGCCCCTCTCCCCTATTGCCTCCACCCCCCCGGCCCCTCTCCCCTATTGCCTCCAATACCCCTCCGGCCCCTCTCCCCTATTGCCTCCAATACCCCTCCGGCCCCTCTCCCCTATTGCCTCCACCCCCCCGGCCCCTCTCCCCTATTGCCTCCAATACCCCTCCGGCCCCTCTCCCCTCCGGCCCCTCTCCCCTCCGGCCCCTCTCCCCTCCGGCCCTCTCCCCTCTGGCCCCTCTCTCCCCTATTGCCTCCAATACCCCTCTGGCCCCTCTCCCCTATTGCCTCCTCCCCCCCGGCCCCTCTCCCCTATTGCCTCCAATACCCCCCCCGGCCCCTCTCCCCTATTGCCTCCAATACCCCCCCCGACCCCTCTCCCCTATTGCCTCCAATACCCCTCCGGCTCCTCTCCCCTATTGCCTCCTCCCCCCCGGCCCCTCTCCCCTATTGCCTCCAATACCCCTCTGGCCCCTCTCCCCTATTGCCTCCAATACCCCTCCGGCCCCTCTCCCCTATTGCCTCCAATACCCCTCCGGCCCCTCTCCCCTATTGCCTCCAATACCCCTCCGGCCCCTCTCCCCTATTGCCTCCAATACCCCTCCGGCCCCTCTCCCCTATTGCCTCCAATACCCCTCCGGCCCCTCTCCCCTATTGCCTCCACCCCCCCGGCCCCTCTCCCCTATTGCCTCCACCCCCCCGGCCCCTCTCCCCTATTGCCTCCAATACCCCTCCGGCCCCTCTCCCCTATTGCCTCCAATACCCCTCCGGCCCCTCTCCCCTATTGCCTCCAATACCCCTCCGGCCCCTCTCCCCTATTGCCTCCAATACCCCTCCGGCCCCTCTCCCCTATTGCCTCCAATACCCCTCCGGCCCCTCTCCCCTCCGGCCCCTCTCCCCTCCGGCCCCTCTCCCCTCTGGCCCCTCTCCCCTATTGCCTCCAATACCCCTCTGGCCCCTCTCCCCTATTGCCTCCTCCCCCCCGGCCCCTCTCCCCTATTGCCTCCAATACCCCCCCCGGCCCCTCTCCCCTATTGCCTCCAATACCCCCCCCGGCCCCTCTCCCCTATTGCCTCCAATACCCCTCCGGCCCCTCTCCCCTATTGCCCCCTCCCCTCCCCCATTACATGGACATTTCCTCCTGACTGGTGCAGAGTTTGTAAATCCTGAAGCTGAGATCCTTAGCTGTGTGCACAGCGCCTTAGGTTATCTTGTTTTCTGCAGCCTCCATTGCTGTCTCCGGACTCGCTGGGCGACATTGAAGCTGATGGTCTGACTCTGAGGAAACGGCGAAGGCTGTGCACGGATGTCAGCAATGTGCTTAGCTCCACCCCCCAGACTCTTCAGAAAGCGCCCCTGCTGTCCAGTACGCCGTCTGTCACCCTGACCGCCATGCCCAGGAAAGGAAACGCCTTTGTTCGGCAGCTGGCGTTGTCTGAAGCCCTGGAAGACAGTGTAGTCCTGTGTGGGGCCGATCCCCCCTGTGATGTCAGTGAGCGCGCCTCACCGCAACGTCTTAGGATGACCTCACCTGAGGAGACCTGTCCCGTGACCTCCAGAGATGGCGCTGGCTCCGGGGTCAAGCAGCTGGTTATTAAGACGCTGTCCTCCGTCTGTCTCTTGTCTCCAGTCATGGTGTCGTCTCCTGAGTCGCAGTCTGTGGTCTTCATCAGGGACGGAGCGTTGGGCTCTGGTCTCCAGGAAGGTGGTGCCAGTGCTGAGCTCTTCTCGAAGGACTTCACTGTAGACAATGAGGAGACGACTCCGGCCCCGCACCACAATCTGGAGACTCCGGCCCCGCACCACAATCTGGAGACTCGGCCGCGCCCCTGCACGTTTACTCCAAGTAAGTGGAAAGATTTCCGCAGAAAACCCTTTCAGCCGTTTGTCCCGTTAAATCCCCGGATTGTTGCAGAATATGTTGTACAGAAGAGTAAGGGTCCGCTACACGAGCTCCGAGCCCCTCTGCCCGGGGTCAGCGCCCCTGTGGTGCCCAGCATGCAGCCGCTGGTCAGACTCGATCCTGCTGCCGTCTCCAATTATTATCTCAAGAAAGAGCTGGAGAAGCCGCAGACTCTTCCCCGGAGCACGGCTGACCCCATAACCCCCCAGGGAAGGACGTCTGTGCTGAAGGACCCTGAGCAGGACGATGTGGACCCCCAGACCATGGCCACTGGCAGGAAAGTCTGTATCAGTGGGTTTAGTGCCAAGAGATGGGGCACGCTCAGGAAAAAGCCCCCCAGCACCAAAGCCCAGCAGCAGCTCTCCTTCCAAGACCGATCCAGAGAGGTGAGACTTGTTATGTGATCACATGACCTAGGAGCGGGGGGGGGGGGGGGGCTTGTTACGTGATCACATGACCTGGGGGGGGGGGGGGCTTGTTACGTGATCACATGACCTAGGAGCGGGGGATGGAGTCCAAGCTGACAACTTGTGTCCGTCTATTCTTCAGGATCGCTGTGGTGGGGATCTGCATTCGGCTTCTCTCCTCTTCTCCTCTTCTCTGCTGACCTCGTCCTTCCTGAACTCTACGGCCGCCCTGAACCTCAATCTATCGACAGACTCTCTGACCACGCGAGACCCCCAGAAAGAACATCAGCGCTGGGCGCGACTCCGTGCAGCATTATCCCTCCACCGAAGGAAGAAAGGTCCGAAACTGGGTAACCTGGTGCTTAGCTGTGGGAACGGGAGCAGTCAGGTGTACAGTGCTGCCCCCTGCTGGGCTCTGACCCTTCCCCAGTCCTGTAGGGGGCAGCACACACTGTAATGCTTAGCAGTAGGTATATAGTGTCAGGTGTATAGTGCTGCCCCCTGCTGGGCTCTGACCCTTCCCCAGTCCTGTAGGGGGCAGCACACACTGTAATGCTTAGCAGTAGGTATATAGTGTCAGGTGTACAGTGCTGCCCCCTGCTGGGCTCTGACCCTTCCCCAGTCCTGTAGGGGGCAGCACACACTGTAATGCTTAGCAGTAGGTATATAATGTCAGGTGATCAGTGCTGCCCCCTGCTGGGCTCTGACCCTTCCCCAGTCCTGTAGGGGGCAGCACACACTGTAATGCTTAGCAGTAGGTATATAATGTCAGTCAGGTGTACAGTGCTGCCCCCTGCTGGGCTCTGACCCTTCCCCAGTCCTGTAGGGGGCAGCACACACTGTAATGCTTAGCAGTAGTTATATAGTGTCAGTCAGGTGATCAGTGCTGCCCCCTGCTGGGCTCTGACCCTTCCCCAGTCCTGTAGGGGGCAGCACACACTGTAATGCTTAGCAGTAGGTATATAATGTCAGGTGATCAGTGCTGCCCCCTGCTGGGCTCTGACCCTTCCCCAGTCCTGTAGGGGGCAGCACACACTGTAATGCTTAGCAGTAGGTATATAGTGTCAGTCAGGTGTACAGTGCTGCCCCCTGCTGGGCTCTGACCCTTCCCCAGTCCTGTAGGGGGCAGCACACACTGTAATGCTTAGCAGTAGGTATATAGTGTCAGGTGTACAGTGCTGCCCCCTGCTGGGCCCTGACCCTTCCCCAGTCCTGTAGGGGGCAGCACACACTGTAATGCTTAGCAGTAGGTATATAGTGTCAGGTGTACAGTGCTGCCCCCTGCTGGGCTCTGACCCTTCCCCAGTCCTGTAGGGGGCAGCACACACTGTAATGCTTAGCAGTAGGTATATAGTGTCAGGTGTACAGTGCTGCCCCCTGCTGGGCTCTGACCCTTCCCCAGTCCTGTAGGGGGCAGCACACACTGTAATGCTTAGCAGTAGGTATATAGTGTCAGGTGTACAGTGCTGCCCCCTGCTGGGCTCTGACCCTTCCCCAGTCCTGTAGGGGGCAGCACACACTGTAATGCTTAGCAGTAGGTATATAGTATCAGTCAGGTGTACAGTGCTGCCCCCTGCTGGGCTCTGACCCTTCCCCAGTCCTGTAGGGGGCAGCACACACTGTAATGCTTAGCAGTAGGTATATAGTGTCAGGTGTACAGTGCTGCCCCCTGCTGGGCCCTGACCCTTCCCCAGTCCTGTAGGGGGCAGCACACACTGTAATGCTTAGCAGTAGGTATATAGTGTCAGTCAGGTGTACAGTGCTGCCCCCTGCTGGGCTCTGACCCTTCCTCAGTCCTGTAGGGGGCAGCACACACTGTAATGCTTAGCAGTAGGTATATAGTGTCAGTCAGGTGATCAGTGCTGCCCCCTGCTGGGCCCTGACCCTTCCCCAGTCCTGTAGGGGGCAGCACACACTGTAATGCTTAGCAGTAGGTATATAATGTCAGTCAGGTGTACAGTGCTGCCCCCTGCTGGGCCCTGACCCTTCCCCAGTCCTGTAGGGGGCAGCACACACTGTAATGCTTAGCAGTAGGTATATAGTGTCAGGTGTACAGTGCTGCCCCCTGCTGGGCTCTGACCCTTCCTCAGTCCTGTAGGGGGCAGCACACACTGTAATGCTTAGCAGTAGGTATATAATGTCAGTCAGGTGATCAGTGCTGCCCCCTGCTGGGCTCTGACCCTTCCCCAGTCCTGTAGGGGGCAGCACACACTGTAATGCTTAGCAGTAGGTATATAGTGTCAGTCAGGTGTACAGTGCTGCCCCCTGCTGGGCTCTGACCCTTCCCCAGTCCTGTAGGGGGCAGCACACACTGTAATGCTTAGCAGTAGGTATATAATGTCAGGTGTACAGTGCTGCCCCCTGCTGGGCTCTGACCCTTCCCCAGTCCTGTAGGGGGCAGCACACACTGTAATGCTTAGCAGTAGGTATATAGTGTCAGTCAGGTGATCAGTGCTGCCCCCTGCTGGGCTCTGACCCTTCCCCAGTCCTGTAGGGGGCAGCACACACTGTAATGCTTAGCAGTAGGTATATAGTGTCAGTCAGGTGATCAGTGCTGCCCCCTGCTGGGCTCTGACCCTTCCTCAGTCCTGTAGGGGGCAGCACACACTGTAATGCTTAGCAGTAGGTATATAGTGTCAGTCAGGTGTACAGTGCTGCCCCCTGCTGGGCTCTGACCCTTCCCCAGTCCTGTAGGGGGCAGCACACACTGTAATGCTTAGCAGTAGGTATATAGTGTCAGGTGTACAGTGCTGCCCCCTGCTGGGCTCTGACCCTTCCCCAGTCCTGTAGGGGGCAGCACACACTGTAATGCTTAGCAGTAGGTATATAGTGTCAGTCAGGTGATCAGTGCTGCCCCCTGCTGGGCTCTGACCCTTCCTCAGTCCTGTAGGGGGCAGCACACACTGTAATGCTTAGCAGTAGGTATATAGTGTCAGTCAGGTGATCAGTGCTGCCCCCCTGCTGGGCCCTGACCCTTCCCCAGTCCTGTAGGGGGCAGCACACACTGTAATGCTTAGCAGTAGGTATATAGTGTCAGGTGTACAGTGCTGCCCCCTGCTGGGCTCTGACCCTTCCCCAGTCCTGTAGGGGGCAGCACACACTGTAATGCTTAGCAGTAGGTATATAATGTCAGGTGATCAGTGCTGCCCCCTGCTGGCTCTGACCCTTCCCCAGTCCTGTAGGGGGCAGCACACACTGTAATGCTTAGCAGTAGGTATATAGTGTCAGTCAGGTGTACAGTGCTGCCCCCTGCTGGGCTCTGACCCTTCCCCAGTCCTGTAGGGGGCAGCACACACTGTAATGCTTAGCAGTAGGTATATAGTGTCAGGTGTACAGTGCTGCCCCCTGCTGGGCTCTGACCCTTCCCCAGTCCTGTAGGGGGCAGCACACACTGTAATGCTTAGCAGTAGGTATATAGTGTCAGGTGTACAGTGCTGCCCCCTGCTGGGCTCTGACCCTTCCCCAGTCCTGTAGGGGGCAGCACACACTGTAATGCTTAGCAGTAGGTATATAGTGTCAGGTGTTCAGTGCTGCCCCCTGCTGGGCCCTGACCCTTCCCCAGTCCTGTAGGGGGCAGCACACACTGTAATGCTTAGCAGTAGGTATATAGTATCAGTCAGGTGATCAGTGCTGCCCCCTGCTGGGCTCTGACCCTTCCCCAGTCCTGTAGGGGGCAGCACACACTGTAATGCTTAGCAGTAGGTATATAATGTCAGTCAGGTGTACAGTGCTGCCCCCTGCTGGGCTCTGACCCTTCCCCAGTCCTGTAGGGGGCAGCACACACTGTAATGCTTAGCAGTAGGTATATAGTGTCAGTCAGGTGATCAGTGCTGCCCCCTGCTGGGCTCTGACCCTTCCCCAGTCCTGTAGGGGGCAGCACACACTGTAATGCTTAGCAGTAGGTATATAGTGTCAGTCAGGTGTACAGTGCTGCCCCCTGCTGGGCCCTGACCCTTCCCCAGTCCTGTAGGGGGCAGCACACACTGTAATGCTTAGCAGTAGGTATATAATGTCAGGTGTACAGTGCTGCCCCCTGCTGGGCTCTGACCCTTCCCCAGTCCTGTAGGGGGCAGCACACACTGTAATGCTTAGCAGTAGGTATATAGTGTCAGGTGTACAGTGCTGCCCCCTGCTGGGCCCTGATCCTTCCCCAGTCCTGTAGGGGGCAGCACACACTGTAATGCTTAGCAGTAGGTATATAGTGTCAGTCAGGTGATCAGTGCTGCCCCCTGCTGGGCTCTGACCCTTCCCCAGTCCTGTAGGGGGCAGCACACACTGTAATGCTTAGCAGTAGGTATATAGTGTCAGGTGTACAGTGCTGCCCCCTGCTGGGCTCTGACCCTTCCCCAGTCCTGTAGGGGGCAGCACACACTGTAATGCTTAGCAGTAGGTATATAGTGTCAGTCAGGTGATCAGTGCTGCCCCCTGCTGGGCTCTGACCCTTCCTCAGTCCTGTAGGGGGCAGCACACACTGTAATGCTTAGCAGTAGGTATATAGTGTCAGTCAGGTGTACAGTGCTGCCCCCTGCTGGGCTCTGACCCTTCCCCAGTCCTGTAGGGGGCAGCACACACTGTAATGCTTAGCAGTAGGTATATAGTGTCAGGTGTACAGTGCTGCCCCCTGCTGGGCTCTGACCCTTCCCCAGTCCTGTAGGGGGCAGCACACACTGTAATGCTTAGCAGTAGGTATATAGTGTCAGTCAGGTGATCAGTGCTGCCCCTGCTGGGCTCTGACCCTTCCTCAGTCCTGTAGGGGGCAGCACACACTGTAATGCTTAGCAGTAGGTATATAGTGTCAGGTGTACAGTGCTGCCCCCTGCTGGGCTCTGACCCTTCCCCAGTCCTGTAGGGGGCAGCACACACTGTAATGCTTAGCAGTAGGTATATAGTGTCAGTCAGGTGTACAGTGCTGCCCCCTGCTGGGCTCTGACCCTTCCCCAGTCCTGTAGGGGGCAGCACACACTGTAATGCTTAGCAGTAGGTATATAGTGTCAGGTGTACAGTGCTGCCCCCTGCTGGGCTCTGACCCTTCCCCAGTCCTGTAGGGGGCAGCACACACTGTAATGCTTAGCAGTAGGTATATAGTGTCAGTCAGGTGATCAGTGCTGCCCCCTGCTGGGCCCTGACCCTTCCCCAGTCCTGTAGGGGGCAGCACACACTGTAATGCTTAGCAGTAGGTATATAGTGTCAGGTGTACAGTGCTGCCCCCTGCTGGGCTCTGACCCTTCCCCAGTCCTGTAGGGGGCAGCACACACTGTAATGCTTAGCAGTAGGTATATAATGTCAGGTGATCAGTGCTGCCCCCTGCTGGGCTCTGACCCTTCCCCAGTCCTGTAGGGGGCAGCACACACTGTAATGCTTAGCAGTAGGTATATAGTGTCAGGTGTACAGTGCTGCCCCCTGCTGGGCTCTGACCCTTCCCCAGTCCTGTAGGGGGCAGCACACACTGTAATGCTTAGCAGTAGGTATATAATGTCAGTCAGGTGTTCAGTGCTGCCCCCTGCTGGGCTCTGACCCTTCCCCAGTCCTGTAGGGGGCAGCACACACTGTAATGCTTAGCAGTAGGTATATAGTGTCAGACAGGTGATCAGTGCTGCCCCCTGCTGGGCTCTGACCCTTCCCCAGTCCTGTAGGGGGCAGCACACACTGTAATGCTTAGCAGTAGGTATATAGTGTCAGTCAGGTGTACAGTGCTGCCCCCTGCTGGGCCCTGACCCTTCCCCAGTCCTGTAGGGGGCAGCACACACTGTAATGCTTAGCAGTAGGTATATAATGTCAGGTGTACAGTGCTGCCCCCTGCTGGGCTCTGACCCTTCCCCAGTCCTGTAGGGGGCAGCACACACTGTAATGCTTAGCAGTAGGTATATAATGTCAGGTGTACAGTGCTGCCCCCTGCTGGGCTCTGACCCTTCCCCAGTCCTGTAGGGGGCAGCACACACTGTAATGCTTAGCAGTAGGTATATAGTGTCAGTCAGGTGATCAGTGCTGCCCCCTGCTGGGCTCTGACCCTTCCCCAGTCCTGTAGGGGGCAGCACACACTGTAATGCTTAGCAGTAGGTATATAGTGTCAGTCAGGTGTACAGTGCTGCCCCCTGCTGGGCTCTGACCCTTCCCCAGTCCTGTAGGGGGCAGCACTCACTGTAATGCTTAGCAGTAGGTATATAATGTCAGGTGATCAGTGCTGCCCCCTGCTGGGCTCTGACCCTTCCCCAGTCCTGTAGGGGGCAGCACACACTGTAATGCTTAGCAGTAGGTATATAGTGTCAGTCAGGTGATCAGTGCTGCCCCCTGCTGGGCCCTGACCCTTCCCCAGTCCTGTAGGGGGCAGCACACACTGTAATGCTTAGCAGTAGGTATATAGTGTCAGGTGTACAGTGCTGCCCCCTGCTGGGCTCTGACCCTTCCCCAGTCCTGTAGGGGGCAGCACACACTGTAATGCTTAGCAGTAGGTATATAATGTCAGGTGATCAGTGCTGCCCCCTGCTGGGCTCTGACCCTTCCCCAGTCCTGTAGGGGGCAGCACACACTGTAATGCTTAGCAGTAGGTATATAGTGTCAGGTGTTCAGTGCTGCCCCCTGCTGGGCTCTGACCCTTCCCCAGTCCTGTAGGGGGCAGCACACACTGTAATGCTTAGCAGTAGGTATATAATGTCAGGGTGTACAGTGCTGCCCCCTGCTGGGCTCTGACCCTTCCTCAGTCCTGTAGGGGGCAGCACACACTGTAATGCTTAGCAGTAGGTATATAATGTCAGGTGTACAGTGCTGCCCCCTGCTGGGCTCTGACCCTTCCCCAGTCCTGTAGGGGGCAGCACACACTGTAATGCTTAGCAGTAGGTATATAGTGTCAGTCAGGTGTACAGTGCTGCCCCCTGCTGGGCTCTGACCCTTCCCCAGTCCTGTAGGGGGCAGCACACACTGTAATGCTTAGCAGTAGGTATATAGTGTCAGTCAGGTGTACAGTGCTGCCCCCTGCTGGGCTCTGACCCTTCCCCAGTCCTGTAGGGGGCAGCACACACTGTAATGCTTAGCAGTAGGTATATAATGTCAGGTGATCAGTGCTGCCCCCTGCTGGGCTCTGACCCTTCCCAGTCCTGTAGGGGGCAGCACTCACTGTAATGCTTAGCAGTAGGGTATATAGTGTCAGTCAGGTGTTCAGTGCTGCCCCCTGCTGGGCTCTA
>NW_027440965.1:0-50014 GCF_031893055.1 Leptodactylus fuscus
TTGAGCGATCAATGAAACCCTATGGTGAAAATCAAACTCCGGCATGATACAAGTTGCAAGATCACCCAGCTAGCCTATGATGGGTTGTCACTAGATAGGCTTAACTGTCAACTTTCCCATGGCTGCGACCTTCTCAGCCCGAGCTACACTCAAGAGTACACGATCAATGAAACCCTATGGGGAAAATCAAACTCCGACATGGTACAAGTTGCAAGCTCACCCAGCTAGCCTATGATGGGCTGTCACTAGATAGGCTTAACTGTCAACTTTCCCATGGCTGCGTCATTCTCAGCCCGAGCTACACTCAAGAGTACACGATCAATGAAGCGCTAAGGGGAAAGTAGAAATCCTGCTTCATACAAAATGCCGAGTAAGCGATCAATGAAACCCTATGGTGAAAATCAAACTCCGGCATGATACAAGTTGCAAGATCACCCAGCTAGCCTATGATGGGTTGTCACTAGATAGGCTTAACTGTCAACTTTCCCATGGCTGCGACCTTCTCAGCCCGAGCTACAATCAAGAGTACACAATCAATGAAACCCTATGGGGAAAATCAAACTCCGACATGGTACAAGTTGCAAGATCACCCAGCTAGCCTATGATGGGCTGTCACTAGATAGGCTTAACTGTCAACTTTCCCATGGCTGCGTCATTCTCAGCCCGAGCTACACTCAAGAGTACACGATCAATGAAGCGCTAAGGGGAAAGTAGAAATCCTGCTTCATAGAAGTTGCCGAGTAAGCGATCAATGAAACCCTATGGTGAAAATCAAACTCCGGCATGATACAAGTTGCAAGATCACCCAGCTAGCCTATGATGGGTTGTCACTAGATAGGCTTAACTGTCAACTTTCCCATGGCTGCGACCTTCTCAGCCCGAGCTACACTCAAGAGTATACGATCAATGAAACCCTATGGGGAAAATCAAACTCCGACATGGTACAAGTTGCAAGCTCACCCAGCTAGCCTATGATGGGCTGTCACTAGATAGGCTTAACTGTCAACTTTCCCATGGCTGCGTCATTCTCAGCCCGAGCTACACTCAAGAGTACACGATCAATGAAGCGCTAAGGGGAAAGTAGAAATCCTGCTTCATACAAAATGCCGAGTAAGCGATCAAGGAAACCCTATGGTGAAAATCAAACTCCGGCATGATACAAGTTGCAAGATCACCCAGCTAGCCTATGATGGGTTGTCACTAGATAGGCTTAACTGTCAACTTTCCCATGGCTGCGACCTTCTCAGCCCGAGCTACACTCAAGAGTACACAATCAATGAAACCCTATGGGGAAAATCAAACTCCGACATGGTACAAGTTGCAAGATCACCCAGCTAGCCTATGATGGGCTGTCACTAGATAGGCTTAACTGTCAACTTTCCCATGGCTGCGTCATTCTCAGCCCGAGCTACACTCAAGAGTACACGATCAATGAAGCGCTAAGGGGAAAGTAGAAATCCTGCTTCATACAAGTTGCCGAGTAAGCGATCAATGAAACCCTATGGTGAAAATCAAACTCCGGCATGATACAAGTTGCAAGATCACCCAGCTAGCCTATGATGGATTGTCACTAGATAGGCTTAACTGTCAACTTTCCCATGGCTGCGACCTTCTCAGCCCGAGCTACACTCAAGAGTACACGATCAATGAAACCCTATGGGGAAAATCAAACTCCGACATGGTACAAGTTACAAGATCACCCAGCTAGCCTATGATGGGCTGTCACTAGATAGGCTTAACTGTCAACTTTCCCATGGCTGCGTCATTCTCAGCCCGAGCTACACTCAAGAGTACACGATCAATGAAGCGCTAAGGGGAAAGTAGAAATCCTGCTTGATACAAGTTGCCGAGTGAGCGATCAATGAAACCCTATGGTGAAAATCAAACTCCGGCATGATACAAGTTGCAAGATCACCCAGCTAGCCTATGATGGGTTGTCACTAGATAGGCTTAACTGTCAACTTTCCCATGGCTGCGACCTTCTCAGCCCGAGCTACACTCAAGAGTACACGATCAATGAAACCCTATGGGGAAAATCAAACTCCGACATGGTACAAGTTGCAAGCTCACCCAGCTAGCCTATGATGGGCTGTCACTAGATAGGCTTAACTGTCAACTTTCCCATGGCTGCGTCATTCTCAGCCCGAGCTACACTCAAGAGTACACGATCAATGAAGCGCTAAGGGGAAAGTAGAAATCCTGCTTCATACAAGTTGCCGAGTGAGCGATCAATGAAACCCTATGGTGAAAATCAAACTCCGGCATGATACAAGTTGCAAGATCATCCAGCTAGCCTATGATGGGTTGTCACTAGATAGGCTTAACTGTTAACTTTCCCATGGCTGCGACCTTCTCAGCCCGAGCTACACTCAAGAGTACACGATCAATGAAACCCTATGGGGAAAATCAAACTCCGACATGGTACAAGTTGCAAGCTCACCCAGCTAGCCTATGATGGGCTGTCACTAGATAGGCTTATCTGTCAACTTTCCCATGGCTGCGTCATTCTCAGCCCGAGCTACACTCAAGAGTACACGATCAATGAAGCGCTAAGGGGAAAGTAGAAATCCTGCTTGATACAAGTTGCCGAGTGAGCGATCAATGAAACCCTATGGTGAAAATCAAACTCCGGCATGATACAAGTTGCAAGATCACCCAGCTAGCCTATGATGGGTTGTCACTAGATAGGCTTAACTGTCAACTTTCCCATGGCTGCGACCTTCTCAGCCCGAGCTACACTCAAGAGTACACGATCAATGAAACCCTATGGGGAAAATCAAACTCCGGCATGATACAAGTTGCAAGATCACCCAGCTAGCCTATGATGGGCTGTCACTAGATAGGCTTAACTGTCAACTTTCCCATGGCTGCGTCATTCTCAGCCCGATCTACACTCAAGAGTACACGATCAATGAAGCGCTAAGGGGAAAGTAGAAATCCTGCTTCATACAAGTTGCCGAGTAAGCGATCAATGAAACCCTATGGTGAAAATCAAACTCCGGCATGATACAAGTTGCAAGATCACCCAGCTAGCCTATGATGGGTTGTCACTAGATAGGCTTAACTGTCAACTTTCCCATGGCTGCGACCTTCTCAGCCCGAGCTACACTCAAGAGTACACGATCAATGAAACCCTATGGGGAAAATCAAACTCCGGCATGATACAAGTTGCAAGATCACCCAGCTAGCCTATGATGGGTTGTCACTAGATAGGCTTAACTGTCAACTTTCCCATGGCTGCGACCTTCTCAGCCCGAGCTACACTCAAGAGTACACGATCAATGAAACCCTATGGGGAAAATCAAACTCCGACATGGTACAAGTTGCAAGATCACCCAGCTAGCCTATGATGGGCTGTCACTAGATAGGCTTAACTGTCAACTTTCCCATGGCTGCGTCATTCTCAGTCCGATCTACACTCAAGAGTACACGATCAATGAAGCGCTAAGGGGAAAGTAGAAATCCTGCTTCATACAAGTTGCCGAGTAAGCGATCAATGAAACCCTATGGTGAAAATCAAACTCCGGCATGATACAAGTTGCAAGATCACCCAGCTAGCCTATGATGGGTTGTCACTAGATAGGCTTAACTGTCAACTTTCCCATGGCTGCGACCTTCTCAGCCCGAGCTACACTCAAGAGTATACGATCAATGAAACCCTATGGGGAAAATCAAACTCCGACATGGTACAAGTTACAAGATCACCCAGCTAGCCTATGATGGGCTGTCACTAGATAGGCTTAACTGTCAACTTTCCCATGGCTGCGTCATTCTCAGCCCGATCTACACTCAAGAGTACACGATCAATGAAGCGCTAAGGGGAAAGTAGAAATCCTGCTTCATACAAGTTGCCGAGTAAGCGATCAATGAAACCCTATGGTGAAAATCAAACTCCGGCATGATACAAGTTGCAAGATCACCCAGCTAGCCTATGATGGGTTGTCACTAGATAGGCTTAACTGTCAACTTTCCCATGGCTGCGACCTTCTCAGCCCGAGCTACACTCAAGAGTACACGATCAATGAAACCCTATGGGGAAAATCAAACTCCGACATGGTACAAGTTACAAGATCACCCAGCTAGCCTATGATGGGCTGTCACTAGATAGGCTTAACTGTCAACTTTCCCATGGCTGCGTCATTCTCAGCCCGATCTATACTCAAGAGTACACGATCAATGAAGCGCTAAGGGGAAAGTAGAAATCCTGCTTCATACAAGTTGCCGAGTAAGCGATCAATGAAACCCTATGGTGAAAATCAAACTCCGGCATGATACAAGTTGCAAGATCACCCAGCTAGCCTATGATGGGTTGTCACTAGATAGGCTTAACTGTCAACTTTCCCATGGCTGCGACCTTCTCAGCCCGAGCTACACTCAAGAGTACACGATCAATGAAACCCTATGGGGAAAATCAAACTCCGACATGGTACAAGTTACAAGATCACCCAGCTAGCCTATGATGGGCTGTCACTAGATAGGCTTAACTGTCAACTTTCCCATGGCTGCGTCATTCTCAGCCCGATCTACACTCAAGAGTACACGATCAATGAAGCGCTAAGGGGAAAGTAGAAATCCTGCTTCATACAAGTTGCCGAGTGAGCGATCAATGAAACCCTATGGTGAAAATCAAACTCCGGCATGATACAAGTTGCAAGATCACCCAGCTAGCCTATGATGGGTTGTCACTAGATAGGCTTAACTGTCAACTTTCCCATGGCTGCGACCTTCTCAGCCCGAGCTACACTCAAGAGTACACGATCAATGAAACCCTATGGGGAAAATCAAACTCCGACATGGTACAAGTTGCAAGCTCACCCAGCTAGCCTATGATGGGCTGTCACTAGATAGGCTTAACTGTCAACTTTCCCATGGCTGCGTCATTCTCAGCCCGAGCTACACTCAAGAGTACACGATCAATGAAGCGCTAAGGGGAAAGTAGAAATCCTGCTTCATACAAGTTGCCGAGTGAGCGATCAATGAAACCCTATGGTGAAAATCAAACTCCGGCATGATACAAGTTGCAAGATCACCCAGCTAGCCTATGATGGGTTGTCACTAGATAGGCTTAACTGTTAACTTTCCCATGGCTGCGACCTTCTCAGCCCGAGCTACACTCAAGAGTACACGATCAATGAAACCCTATGGGGAAAATCAAACTCCGACATGGTACAAGTTGCAAGCTCACCCAGCTAGCCTATGATGGGCTGTCACTAGATAGGCTTATCTGTCAACTTTCCCATGGCTGCGTCATTCTCAGCCCGATCTACACTCAAGAGTACACGATCAATGAAGCGCTAAGGGGAAAGTAGAAATCCTGCTTGATACAAGTTGCCGAGTGAGCGATCAATGAAACCCTATGGTGAAAATCAAACTCCGGCATGATACAAGTTGCAAGATCACCCAGCTAGCCTATGATGGGTTGTCACTAGATAGGCTTAACTGTCAACTTTCCCATGGCTGCGACCTTCTCAGCCCGAGCTACACTCAAGAGTACACGATCAATGAAACCCTATGGGGAAAATCAAACTCCGACATGGTACAAGTTGCAAGCTCACCCAGCTAGCCTATGATGGGCTGTCACTAGATAGGCTTAACTGTCAACTTTCCCATGGCTGCGTCATTCTCAGCCCGATCTACACTCAAGAGTACACGATCAATGAAGCGCTAAGGGGAAAGTAGAAATCCTGCTTCATACAAGTTGCCGAGTAAGCGATCAATGAAACCCTATGGTGAAAATCAAACTCCGGCATGATACAAGTTGCAAGATCACCCAGCTAGCCTATGATGGGTTGTCACTAGATAGGCTTAACTGTCAACTTTCCCATGGCTGCGACCTTCTCAGCCCGAGCTACACTCAAGAGTACACGATCAATGAAACCCTATGGGGAAAATCAAACTCCGACATGGTACAAGTTGCAAGCTCACCCAGCTAGCCTATGATGGGCTGTCACTAGATAGGCTTAACTGTCAACTTTCCCATGGCTGCGTCATTCTCAGCCCGAGCTACACTCAAGAGTACACGATCAATGAAACCCTATGGGGAAAATCAAACTCCGACATGGTACAAGTTGCAAGATCACCCAGCTAGCCTATGATGGGCTGTCACTAGATAGGCTTAACTGTCAACTTTCCCATGGCTGCGTCATTCTCAGCCCGAGCTACACTCAAGAGTACACGATCAATGAAGCGCTAAGGGGAAAGTAGAAATCCTGCTTGATACAAGTTGCCGAGTGAGCGATCAATGAAACCCTATGATGAAAATCAAACTCCGGCATGATACAAGTTGCAAGATCACCCAGCTAGCCTATGATGGGTTGTCACTAGATAGGCTTAACTGTCAACTTTCCCATGGCTGCGACCTTCTCAGCCCGAGCTACACTCAAGAGTACACGATCAATGAAACCCTATGGGGAAAATCAAACTCCGACATGGTACAAGTTGCAAGATCACCCAGCTAGCCTATGATGGGCTGTCACTAGATAGGCTTAACTGTGAACTTTCCCATGGCTGCGTCATTCTCAGTCCGATCTACACTCAAGAGTACACGATCAATGAAGCGCTAAGGGGAAAGTAGAAATCCTGCTTCATACAAGTTGCCGAGTAAGCGATCAATGAAACCCTATGGTGAAAATCAAACTCCGGCATGATACAAGTTGCAAGATCACCCAGCTAGCCTATGATGGGTTGTCACTAGATAGGCTTAACTGTCAACTTTCCCATGGCTGCGACCTTCTCAGCCCGAGCTACACTCAAGAGTACACGATCAATGAAACCCTATGGGGAAAATCAAACTCCGACATGGTACAAGTTACAAGATCACCCAGCTAGCCTATGATGGGCTGTCACTAGATAGGCTTAACTGTCAACTTTCCCATGGCTGCGTCATTCTCAGCCCGATCTACACTCAAGAGTACACGATCAATGAAGCGCTAAGGGGAAAGTAGAAATCCTGCTTCATACAAGTTGCCGAGTGAGCGATCAATGAAACCCTATGGTGAAAATCAAACTCCGGCATGATACAAGTTGCAAGATCACCCAGCTAGCCTATGATGGGTTGTCACTAGATAGGCTTAACTGTCAACTTTCCCATGGCTGCGACCTTCTCAGCCCGAGCTACACTCAAGAGTACACGATCAATGAAACCCTATGGGGAAAATCAAACTCCGACATGGTACAAGTTACAAGATCACCCAGCTAGCCTATGATGGGCTGTCACTAGATAGGCTTAACTGTCAACTTTCCCATGGCTGCGTCATTCTCAGCCCGATCTACACTCAAGAGTACACGATCAATGAAGCGCTAAGGGGAAAGTAGAAATCCTGCTTCATACAAGTTGCCGAGTGAGCGATCAATGAAACCCTATGGTGAAAATCAAACTCCGGCATGATACAAGTTGCAAGATCACCCAGCTAGCCTATGATGGGTTGTCACTAGATAGGCTTAACTGTCAACTTTCCCATGGCTGCGACCTTCTCAGCCCGAGCTACACTCAAGAGTACACAATCAATGAAACCCTATGGGGAAAATCAAACTCCGACATGGTACAAGTTGCAAGATCACCCAGCTAGCCTATGATGGGCTGTCACTAGATAGGCTTAACTGTCAACTTTCCCATGGCTGCGTCATTCTCAGCCCGATCTACACTCAAGAGTACACGATCAATGAAGCGCTAAGGGGAAAGTAGAAATCCTGCTTCATACAAGTTGCCGAGTAAGCGATCAATGAAACCCTATGGTGAAAATCAAACTCCGGCATGATACAAGTTGCAAGATCACCCAGCTAGCCTATGATGGGTTGTCACTAGATAGGCTTAACTGTCAACTTTCCCATGGCTGCGACCTTCTCAGCCCGAGCTACACTCAAGAGTATACGATCAATGAAACCCTATGGGGAAAATCAAACTCCGACATGGTACAAGTTACAAGATCACCCAGCTAGCCTATGATGGGCTGTCACTAGATAGGCTTAACTGTCAACTTTCCCATGGCTGCGTCATTCTCAGCCCGATCTACACTCAAGAGTACACGATCAATGAAGCGCTAAGGGGAAAGTAGAAATCCTGCTTCATACAAGTTGCCGAGTAAGCGATCAATGAAACCCTATGGTGGAAATCAAACTCCGGCATGATACAAGTTGCAAGATCACCCAGCTAGCCTATGATGGGTTGTCACTAGATAGGCTTAACTGTCAACTTTCCCATGGCTGCGACCTTCTCAGCCCGAGCTACACTCAAGAGTACACGATCAATGAAACCCTATGGGGAAAATCAAACTCCGACATGGTACAAGTTACAAGATCACCCAGCTAGCCTATGATGGGCTGTCACTAGATAGGCTTAACTGTCAACTTTCCCATGGCTGCGTCATTCTCAGCCCGATCTACACTCAAGAGTACACGATCAATGAAGCGCTAAGGGGAAAGTAGAAATCCTGCTTCATACAAGTTGCCGAGTGAGCGATCAATGAAACCCTATGGTGAAAATCAAACTCCGGCATGATACAAGTTGCAAGATCACCCAGCTAGCCTATGATGGGTTGTCACTAGATAGGCTTAACTGTCAACTTTCCCATGGCTGCGACCTTCTCAGCCCGAGCTACAATCAAGAGTACACGATCAATGAAACCCTATGGGGAAAATCAAACTCCGACATGGTACAAGTTGCAAGCTCACCCAGCTAGCCTATGATGGGCTGTCACTAGATAGGCTTAACTGTCAACTTTCCCATGGCTGCGTCATTCTCAGCCCGAGCTACACTCAAGAGTACACGATCAATGAAGCGCTAAGGGGAAAGTAGAAATCCTGCTTCATACAAAATGCCGAGTAAGCGATCAAGGAAACCCTATGGTGAAAATCAAACTCCGGCATGATACAAGTTGCAAGATCACCCAGCTAGCCTATGATGGGTTGTCACTAGATAGGCTTAACTGTCAACTTTCCCATGGCTGCGACCTTCTCAGCCCGAGCTACACTCAAGAGTACACAATCAATGAAACCCTATGGGGAAAATCACACTCCGACATGGTACAAGTTGCAAGATCACCCAGCTAGCCTATGATGGGCTGTCACTAGATAGGCTTAACTGTCAACTTTCCCATGGCTGCGTCATTCTCAGCCCGAGCTACACTCAAGAGTACACGATCAATGAAGCGCTAAGGGGAAAGTAGAAATCCTGCTTCATACAAGTTGCCGAGTAAGCGATCAATGAAACCCTATGGTGAAAATCAAACTCCGGCATGATACAAGTTGCAAGATCACCCAGCTAGCCTATGATGGATTGTCACTAGATAGGCTTAACTGTCAACTTTCCCATGGCTGCGACCTTCTCAGCCCGAGCTACACTCAAGAGTACACGATCAATGAAACCCTATGGGGAAAATCAAACTCCGACATGGTACAAGTTGCAAGCTCACCCAGCTAGCCTATGATGGGCTGTCACTAGATAGGCTTAACTGTCAACTTTCCCATGGCTGCGTCATTCTCAGCCCGAGCTACACTCAAGAGTACACGATCAATGAAACCCTATGGGGAAAATCAAACTCCGACATGGTACAAGTTGCAAGATCACCCAGCTAGCCTATGATGGGCTGTCACTAGATAGGCTTAACTGTCAACTTTCCCATGGCTGCGTCATTCTCAGCCCGAGCTACACTCAAGAGTACACGATCAATGAAGCGCTAAGGGGAAAGTAGAAATCCTGCTTGATACAAGTTGCCGAGTGAGCGATCAATGAAACCCTATGGTGAAAATCAAACTCCGGCATGATACAAGTTGCAAGATCACCCAGCTAGCCTATGATGGGTTGTCACTAGATAGGCTTAACTGTCAACTTTCCCATGGCTGCGACCTTCTCAGCCCGAGCTACACTCAAGAGTACACGATCAATGAAACCCTATGGGGAAAATCAAACTCCGACATGGTACAAGTTGCAAGCTCACCCAGCTAGCCTATGATGGGCTGTCACTAGATAGGCTTAACTGTCAACTTTCCCATGGCTGCGTCATTCTCAGCCCGAGCTACACTCAAGAGTACACGATCAATGAAGCGCTAAGGGGAAAGTAGAAATCCTGCTTCATACAAGTTGCCGAGTGAGCGATCAATGAAACCCTATGGTGAAAATCAAACTCCGGCATGATACAAGTTGCAAGATCATCCAGCTAGCCTATGATGGGTTGTCACTAGATAGGCTTAACTGTTAACTTTCCCATGGCTGTGACCTTCTCAGCCCGAGCTACACTCAAGAGTACACGATCAATGAAACCCTATGGGGAAAATCAAACTCCGACATGGTACAAGTTGCAAGCTCACCCAGCTAGCCTATGATGGGCTGTCACTAGATAGGCTTATCTGTCAACTTTCCCATGGCTGCGTCATTCTCAGCCCGAGCTACACTCAAGAGTACACGATCAATGAAGCGCTAAGGGGAAAGTAGAAATCCTGCTTGATACAAGTTGCCGAGTGAGCGATCAATGAAACCCTATGGTGAAAATCAAACTCCGGCATGATACAAGTTGCAAGATCACCCAGCTAGCCTATGATGGGTTGTCACTAGATAGGCTTAACTGTCAACTTTCCCATGGCTGCGACCTTCTCAGCCCGAGCTACACTCAAGAGTACACGATCAATGAAACCCTATGGGGAAAATCAAACTCCGACATGGTACAAGTTGCAAGCTCACCCAGCTAGCCTATGATGGGCTGTCACTAGATAGGCTTAACTGTCAACTTTCCCATGGCTGCGTCATTCTCAGCCCGATCTACACTCAAGAGTACACGATCAATGAAGCGCTAAGGGGAAAGTAGAAATCCTGCTTCATACAAGTTGCCGAGTAAGCGATCAATGAAACCCTATGGTGAAAATCAAACTCCGGCATGATACAAGTTGCAAGATCACCCAGCTAGCCTATGATGGGTTGTCACTAGATAGGCTTAACTGTCAACTTTCCCATGGCTGCGACCTTCTCAGCCCGAGCTACACTCAAGAGTACACGATCAATGAAACCCTATGGGGAAAATCAAACTCCGGCATGATACAAGTTGCAAGATCACCCAGCTAGCCTATGATGGGTTGTCACTAGATAGGCTTAACTGTCAACTTTCCCATGGCTGCGACCTTCTCAGCCCGAGCTACACTCAAGAGTACACGATCAATGAAACCCTATGGGGAAAATCAAACTCCGACATGGTACAAGTTGCAAGATCACCCAGCTAGCCTATGATGGGCTGTCACTAGATAGGCTTAACTGTCAACTTTCCCATGGCTGCGTCATTCTCAGTCCGATCTACACTCAAGAGTACACGATCAATGAAGCGCTAAGGGGAAAGTAGAAATCCTGCTTCATACAAGTTGCCGAGTAAGCGATCAATGAAACCCTATGGTGAAAATCAAACTCCGGCATGATACAAGTTGCAAGATCACCCAGCTAGCCTATGATGGGTTGTCACTAGATAGGCTTAACTGTCAACTTTCCCATGGCTGCGACCTTCTCAGCCCGAGCTACACTCAAGAGTATACGATCAATGAAACCCTATGGGGAAAATCAAACTCCGACATGGTACAAGTTACAAGATCACCCAGCTAGCCTATGATGGGCTGTCACTAGATAGGCTTAACTGTCAACTTTCCCATGGCTGCGTCATTCTCAGCCCGATCTACACTCAAGAGTACACGATCAATGAAGCGCTAAGGGGAAAGTAGAAATCCTGCTTCATACAAGTTGCCGAGTAAGCGATCAATGAAACCCTATGGTGAAAATCAAACTCCGGCATGATACAAGTTGCAAGATCACCCAGCTAGCCTATGATGGGTTGTCACTAGATAGGCTTAACTGTCAACTTTCCCATGGCTGCGACCTTCTCAGCCCGAGCTACACTCAAGAGTACACGATCAATGAAACCCTATGGGGAAAATCAAACTCCGACATGGTACAAGTTACAAGATCACCCAGCTAGCCTATGATGGGCTGTCACTAGATAGGCTTAACTGTCAACTTTCCCATGGCTGCGTCATTCTCAGCCCGATCTACACTCAAGAGTACACGATCAATGAAGCGCTAAGGGGAAAGTAGAAATCCTGCTTCATACAAGTTGCCGAGTGAGCGATCAATGAAACCCTATGGTGAAAATCAAACTCCGGCATGATACAAGTTGCAAGATCACCCAGCTAGCCTATGATGGGTTGTCACTAGATAGGCTTAACTGTCAACTTTCCCATGGCTGCGACCTTCTCAGCCCGAGCTACACTCAAGAGTACACGATCAATGAAACCCTATGGGGAAAATCAAACTCCGACATGGTACAAGTTACAAGATCACCCAGCTAGCCTATGATGGGCTGTCACTAGATAGGCTTAACTGTCAACTTTCCCATGGCTGCGTCATTCTCAGCCCGATCTACACTCAAGAGTACACGATCAATGAAGCGCTAAGGGGAAAGTAGAAATCCTGCTTCATACAAGTTGCCGAGTGAGCGATCAATGAAACCCTATGGTGAAAATCAAACTCCGGCATGATACAAGTTGCAAGATCACCCAGCTAGCCTATGATGGGTTGTCACTAGATAGGCTTAACTGTCAACTTTCCCATGGCTGCGACCTTCTCAGCCCGAGCTACACTCAAGAGTACACGATCAATGAAACCCTATGGGGAAAATCAAACTCCGACATGGTACAAGTTGCAAGCTCACCCAGCTAGCCTATGATGGGCTGTCACTAGATAGGCTTAACTGTCAACTTTCCCATGGCTGCGTCATTCTCAGCCCGAGCTACACTCAAGAGTACACGATCAATGAAGCGCTAAGGGGAAAGTAGAAATCCTGCTTCATACAAGTTGCCGAGTGAGCGATCAATGAAACCCTATGGTGAAAATCAAACTCCGGCATGATACAAGTTGCAAGATCACCCAGCTAGCCTATGATGGGTTGTCACTAGATAGGCTTAACTGTTAACTTTCCCATGGCTGCGACCTTCTCAGCCCGAGCTACACTCAAGAGTACACGATCAATGAAACCCTATGGGGAAAATCAAACTCCGACATGGTACAAGTTGCAAGCTCACCCAGCTAGCCTATGATGGGCTGTCACTAGATAGGCTTATCTGTCAACTTTCCCATGGCTGCGTCATTCTCAGCCCGATCTACACTCAAGAGTACACGATCAATGAAGCGCTAAGGGGAAAGTAGAAATCCTGCTTGATACAAGTTGCCGAGTGAGCGATCAATGAAACCCTATGGTGAAAATCAAACTCCGGCATGATACAAGTTGCAAGATCACCCAGCTAGCCTATGATGGGTTGTCACTAGATAGGCTTAACTGTCAACTTTCCCATGGCTGCGACCTTCTCAGCCCGAGCTACACTCAAGAGTACACGATCAATGAAACCCTATGGGGAAAATCAAACTCCGACATGGTACAAGTTGCAAGCTCACCCAGCTAGCCTATGATGGGCTGTCACTAGATAGGCTTAACTGTCAACTTTCCCATGGCTGCGTCATTCTCAGCACGATCTACACTCAAGAGTACACGATCAATGAAGCGCTAAGGGGAAAGTAGAAATCCTGCTTCATACAAGTTGCCGAGTAAGCGATCAATGAAACCCTATGGTGAAAATCAAACTCCGGCATGATACAAGTTGCAAGATCACCCAGCTAGCCTATGATGGGTTGTCACTAGATAGGCTTAACTGTCAACTTTCCCATGGCTGCGACCTTCTCAGCCCGAGCTACACTCAAGAGTACACGATCAATGAAACCCTATGGGGAAAATCAAACTCCGACATGGTACAAGTTGCAAGCTCACCCAGCTAGCCTATGATGGGCTGTCACTAGATAGGCTTAACTGTCAACTTTCCCATGGCTGCGTCATTCTCAGCCCGAGCTACACTCAAGAGTACACGATCAATGAAACCCTATGGGGAAAATCAAACTCCGACATGGTACAAGTTGCAAGATCACCCAGCTAGCCTATGATGGGCTGTCACTAGATAGGCTTAACTGTCAACTTTCCCATGGCTGCGTCATTCTCAGCCCGAGCTACACTCAAGAGTACACGATCAATGAAGCGCTAAGGGGAAAGTAGAAATCCTGCTTGATACAAGTTGCCGAGTGAGCGATCAATGAAACCCTATGATGAAAATCAAACTCCGGCATGATACAAGTTGCAAGATCACCCAGCTAGCCTATGATGGGTTGTCACTAGATAGGCTTAACTGTCAACTTTCCCATGGCTGCGACCTTCTCAGCCCGAGCTACACTCAAGAGTACACGATCAATGAAACCCTATGGGGAAAATCAAACTCCGACATGGTACAAGTTGCAAGATCACCCAGCTAGCCTATGATGGGCTGTCACTAGATAGGCTTAACTGTGAACTTTCCCATGGCTGCGTCATTCTCAGTCCGATCTACACTCAAGAGTACACGATCAATGAAGCGCTAAGGGGAAAGTAGAAATCCTGCTTCATACAAGTTGCCGAGTAAGCGATCAATGAAACCCTATGGTGAAAATCAAACTCCGGCATGATACAAGTTGCAAGATCACCCAGCTAGCCTATGATGGGTTGTCACTAGATAGGCTTAACTGTCAACTTTCCCATGGCTGCGACCTTCTCAGCCCGAGCTACACTCAAGAGTACACGATCAATGAAACCCTATGGGGAAAATCAAACTCCGACATGGTACAAGTTACAAGATCACCCAGCTAGCCTATGATGGGCTGTCACTAGATAGGCTTAACTGTCAACTTTCCCATGGCTGCGTCATTCTCAGCCCGATCTACACTCAAGAGTACACGATCAATGAAGCGCTAAGGGGAAAGTAGAAATCCTGCTTCATACAAGTTGCCGAGTGAGCGATCAATGAAACCCTATGGTGAAAATCAAACTCCGGCATGATACAAGTTGCAAGATCACCCAGCTAGCCTATGATGGGTTGTCACTAGATAGGCTTAACTGTCAACTTTCCCATGGCTGCGACCTTCTCAGCCCGAGCTACACTCAAGAGTACACGATCAATGAAACCCTATGGGGAAAATCAAACTCCGACATGGTACAAGTTGCAAGCTCACCCAGCTAGCCTATGATGGGCTGTCACTAGATAGGCTTAACTGTCAACTTTCCCATGGCTGCGTCATTCTCAGCCCGATCTACACTCAAGAGTACACGATCAATGAAGCGCTAAGGGGAAAGTAGAAATCCTGCTTCATACAAGTTGCCGAGTAAGCGATCAATGAAACCCTATGGTGAAAATCAAACTCCGGCATGATACAAGTTGCAAGATCACCCAGCTAGCCTATGATGGGTTGTCACTAGATAGGCTTAACTGTCAACTTTCCCATGGCTGCGACCTTCTCAGCCCGAGCTACACTCAAGAGTACACGATCAATGAAACCCTATGGGGAAAATCAAACTCCGACATGGTACAAGTTACAAGATCACCCAGCTAGCCTATGATGGGCTGTCACTAGATAGGCTTAACTGTCAACTTTCCCATGGCTGCGTCATTCTCAGCCCGATCTACACTCAAGAGTACACGATCAATGAAGCGCTAAGGGGAAAGTAGAAATCCTGCTTCATACAAGTTGCCGAGTGAGCGATCAATGAAACCCTATGGTGAAAATCAAACTCCGGCATGATACAAGTTGCAAGATCACCCAGCTAGCCTATGATGGGTTGTCACTAGATAGGCTTAACTGTCAACTTTCCCATGGCTGCGACCTTCTCAGCCCGAGCTACACTCAAGAGTACACGATCAATGAAACCCTATGGGGAAAATCAAACTCCGACATGGTACAAGTTGCAAGCTCACCCAGCTAGCCTATGATGGGCTGTCACTAGATAGGCTTAACTGTCAACTTTCCCATGCTGCGTCATTCTCAGCCCGAGCTACACTCAAGAGTACACGATCAATGAAGCGCTAAGGGGAAAGTAGAAATCCTGCTTCATACAAAATGCCGAGTAAGCGATCAATGAAACCCTATGGTGAAAATCAAACTCCGGCATGATACAAGTTGCAAGATCACCCAGCTAGCCTATGATGGGTTGTCACTAGATAGGCTTAACTGTCAACTTTCCCATGGCTGCGACCTTCTCAGCCCGAGCTACAATCAAGAGTACACAATCAATGAAACCCTATGGGGAAAATCAAACTCCGACATGGTACAAGTTGCAAGATCACCCAGCTAGCCTATGATGGGCTGTCACTAGATAGGCTTAACTGTCAACTTTCCCATGGCTGCGTCATTCTCAGCCCCGAGCTACACTCAAGAGTACACGATCAATGAAGCGCTAAGGGGAAAGTAGAAATCCTGCTTCATAGAAGTTGCCGAGTAAGCGATCAATGAAACCCTATGGTGAAAATCAAACTCCGGCATGATACAAGTTGCAAGATCACCCAGCTAGCCTATGATGGGTTGTCACTAGATAGGCTTAACTGTCAACTTTCCCATGGCTGCGACCTTCTCAGCCCGAGCTACACTCAAGAGTATACGATCAATGAAACCCTATGGGGAAAATCAAACTCCGACATGGTACAAGTTGCAAGCTCACCCAGCTAGCCCTATGATGGGCTGTCACTAGATAGGCTTAACTGTACAACTTTCCCATGGCTGCGTCATTCTCAGCCCGAGCTACACTCAAGAGTACACGATCAATGAAGCGCTAAGGGGAAAGTAGAAATCCTGCTTCATACAAAATGCCGAGTAAGCGATCAAGGAAACCCTATGGTGAAAATCAAACTCCGGCATGATACAAGTTGCAAGATCACCCAGCTAGCCTATGATGGGTTGTCACTAGATAGGCTTAACTGTCAACTTTCCCATGGCTGCGACCTTCTCAGCCCGAGCTACACTCAAGAGTACACAATCAATGAAACCCTATGGGAAAATCAAACTCCGACATGGTACAAGTTGCAAGATCACCCAGCTAGCCTATGATGGGCTGTCACTAGATAGGCTTAACTGTCAACTTTCCCATGGCTGCGTCATTCTCAGCCCGAGCTACACTCAAGAGTACACGATCATTGAAGCGCTAAGGGGAAAGTAGAATCCTGCTTCATACAAGTTGCCGAGTAAGCGATCAATGAAACCCTATGGTGAAAATCAAACTCCGGCATGATACAAGTTGCAAGATCACCCAGCTAGCCTATGATGGATTGTCACTAGATAGGCTTAACTGTCAACTTTCCCATGGCTGCGACCTTCTCAGCCCGAGCTACACTCAAGAGTACACGATCAATGAAACCCTATGGGGAAAATCAAACTCGACATGGTACAAGTTACAAGATCACCCAGCTAGCCTATGATGGGCTGTCACTAGATAGGCTTAACTGTCAACTTTCCCATGGCTGGCGTCATTCTCAGCCCGAGCTACACTCAAGAGTACACGATCAATGAAGCGCTAAGGGGAAAGTAGAAATCCTGCTTGATACAAGTTGCCGAGTGAGCGATCAATGAAACCCTATGGTGAAAATCAAACTCCGGCATGATACAAGTTGCAAGATCACCCAGCTAGCCTATGATGGGTTGTCACTAGATAGGCTTAACTGTCAACTTTCCCATGCTGCGACCTTCTCAGCCCGAGCTACACTCAAGAGTACACGATCAATGAAACCCTATGGGGAAAATCAAACTCCGACATGGTACAAGTTGCAAGCTCACCCAAGCTAGCCTATGATGGGCTGTCACTAGATAGGCTTAACTGTCAACTTTCCCATGCTGCGTCATTCTCAGCCCGAGCTACACTCAAGAGTACACGATCAATGAAGCGCTAAGGGAAAGTAGAAATCCTGCTTCATACAAGTTGCCGAGTGAGCGATCAATGAAACCCTATGGTGAAAATCAAACTCCGCATGATACAAGTTGCAAGATCATCCAGCTAGCCTATGATGGGTTGTCACTAGATAGGCTTAACTGTTAACTTCCCAATGGCTGCGACCTTCTCAGCCCGAGCTACACTCAAGAGTACACGATCAATGAAACCCTATGGGGAAAATCAAACTCCGACATGGTACAAGTTGCAAGCTCACCCAGCTAGCCTATGATGGGCTGTCACTAGATAGGCTTATCTGTCAACTTTCCCATGGCTGCGTCATTCTCAGCCCGAGCTACACTCAGAGTACACGATCAATGAAGCGCTAAGGGGAAAGTAGAAATCCTGCTTGATACAAGTTGCCGAGTGAGCGATCAATGAAACCCTATGGTGAAATCAAACTCCGGCATGATACAAGTTGCAAGATCACCCAGCTAGCCTATGATGGGTTGTCACTAGATAGGCTTAACTGTCAACTTTCCCATGGCTGCGACCTTCTCAGCCCGAGCTACACTCAAGAGTACACACGATCAATGAAACCCTATGGGAAAATCAAACTCCGGCATGATACAAGTTGCAAGATCACCCAGCTAGCCTATGATGGGCTGTCACTAGATAGGCTTAACTGTCAACTTTCCCATGGCTGCGTCATTCTCAGCCCGATCTACACTCAAGGAGTACACGATCAATGAAGCGCTAAGGGAAAGTAGAAATCCTGCTTCATACAAGTTGCCGAGTAAGCGATCAATGAAACCCTATGGTGAAAATCAACTCCGGCATGATACAAGTTGCAAGATCACCCAGCTAGCCTATGATGGGTTGTCACTAGATAGGCTTAACTGTCAACTTTCCCATGGCTGCGACCTTCTCAGCCGAGCTAACACTCAAGAGTACACGATCAATGAACCCTATGGGGAAAATCAAACTCCGGCATGATACAAGTTGCAAGATCACCCAGCTAGCCCTATGATGGGTTGTCACTAGATAGGCTTAACTGTCAACTTTCCCATGGCTGCGACCTTCTCAGCCCGAGCTACACTCAAGAGTACACGATCAATGCAACCCTATGGGAAAATCAAACTCCGACATGGTACAAGTTGCAAGATCACCCAGCTAGCCTATGATGGGCTGTCACTAGATAGGCTTAACTGTCAACTTTCCCATGGCTGCGTCATTCTCAGTCCGATCTACACTCAAGAGTACACGATCAATGAAGCGCTAAGGGGAAAGTAGAAATCCTGCTTCATACAAGTTGCCGAGTAAAGCGATCAATGAAACCTATGGTGAAAATCAAACTCCGGCATGATACAAGTTGCAAGATCACCCAGCTAGCCTATGATGGGTTGTCACTAGATAGGCTTAACTGTCAACTTTCCCATGGCTGCGACCTTCTCAGCCCGAGCTACACTCAAGAGTATACGATCAATGAAACCCTATGGGAAAATCAAACTCCGACATGGTACAAGTTACAAGATCACCCAGCTAGCCTATGATGGGCTGTCACTAGATAGGCTTAACTGTCAACTTTCCCATGGCTGCGTCATTCTCAGCCCGATCTACACTCAAGAGTACACGATCAATGAAGCGCTAAGGGGAAAGTAGAAATCCTGCTTCATACAAGTTGCCGAGTAAGCGATCAATGAAACCCTATGGTGGAAATCAAACTCCGGCATGATACAAGTTGCAAGATCACCCAGCTAGCCTATGATGGGTTGTCACTAGATAGGCTTAACTGTCAACTTTCCCATGGCTGCGACCTTCTCAGCCCGAGCTACACTCAAGAGTACACGATCAATGAAACCCTATGGGGAAAATCAAACTCCGACATGGTACAAGTTACAAGATCACCCAGCTAGCCTATGATGGGCTGTCACTAGATAGGCTTAACTGTCAACTTTCCCATGGCTGCGTCATTCTCAGCCCGATCTATACTCAAGAGTACACGATCAATGAAGCGCTAAGGGGAAAGTAGAAATCCTGCTTCATACAAGTTGCCGAGTAAGCGATCAATGAAACCCTATGGTGAAAATCAAACTCCGGCATGATACAAGTTGCAAGATCACCCAGCTAGCCTATGATGGGTTGTCACTAGATAGGCTTAACTGTCAACTTTCCCATGGCTGCGACCTTCTCAGCCCGAGCTACACTCAAGAGTACACGATCAATGAAACCCTATGGGGAAAATCAAACTCCGACATGGTACAAGTTGCAAGCTCACCCAGCTAGCCTATGATGGGCTGTCACTAGATAGGCTTAACTGTCAACTTTCCCATGGCTGCGTCATTCTCAGCCCGATCTACACTCAAGAGTACACGATCAATGAAGCGCTAAGGGGAAAGTAGAAATCCTGCTTCATACAAGTTGCCGAGTAAGCGATCAATGAAACCCTATGGTGAAAATCAAACTCCGGCATGATACAAGTTGCAAGATCACCCAGCTAGCCTATGATGGGTTGTCACTAGATAGGCTTAACTGTCAACTTTCCCATGGCTGCGACCTTCTCAGCCCGAGCTACACTCAAGAGTACACGATCAATGAAACCCTATGGGGAAAATCACACTCCGACATGGTACAAGTTGCAAGCTCACCCAGCTAGCCTATGATGGGCTGTCACTAGATAGGCTTAACTGTCAACTTTCCCATGGCTGCGTCATTCTCAGCCCGAGCTACACTCAAGAGCAAGAGTACACGATCAATGAAGCGCTAAGGGGAAAGTAGAAATCCTGCTTCATACAAGTTGCCGAGTAAGCGATCAATGAAACCCTATGGTGAAAATCAAACTCCGGCATGATACAAGTTGCAAGATCACCCAGCTAGCCTATGATGGATTGTCACTAGATAGGCTTAACTGTCAACTTTCCCATGGCTGCGACCTTCTCAGCCCGAGCTACACTCAAGAGTACACGATCAATGAAACCCTATGGGGAAAATCAAACTCCGACATGGTACAAGTTGCAAGCTCACCCAGCTAGCCTATGATGGGCTGTCACTAGATAGGCTTAACTGTCAACTTTCCCATGGCTGCGTCATTCTCAGCCCGAGCTACACTCAAGAGTACACGATCAATGAAACCCTATGGGGAAAATCAAACTCCGACATGGTACAAGTTGCAAGATCACCCAGCTAGCCTATGATGGGCTGTCACTAGATAGGCTTAACTGTCAACTTTCCCATGGCTGCGTCATTCTCAGCCCGAGCTACACTCAAGAGTACACGATCAATGAAGCGCTAAGGGGAAAGTAGAAATCCTGCTTGATACAAGTTGCCGAGTGAGCGATCAATGAAACCCTATGGTGAAAATCAAACTCCGGCATGATACAAGTTGCAAGATCACCCAGCTAGCCTATGATGGGTTGTCACTAGATAGGCTTAACTGTCAACTTTCCCATGGCTGCGACCTTCTCAGCCCGAGCTACACTCAAGAGTACACGATCAATGAAACCCTATGGGGAAAATCAAACTCCGACATGGTACAAGTTGCAAGCTCACCCAGCTAGCCTATGATGGGCTGTCACTAGATAGGCTTAACTGTCAACTTTCCCATGGCTGCGTCATTCTCAGCCCGAGCTACACTCAAGAGTACACGATCAATGAAGCGCTAAGGGGAAAGTAGAAATCCTGCTTCATACAAGTTGCCGAGTGAGCGATCAATGAAACCCTATGGTGAAAATCAAACTCCGGCATGATACAAGTTGCAAGATCATCCAGCTAGCCTATGATGGGTTGTCACTAGATAGGCTTAACTGTTAACTTTCCCATGGCTGTGACCTTCTCAGCCCGAGCTACACTCAAGAGTACACGATCAATGAAACCCTATGGGGAAAATCAAACTCCGACATGGTACAAGTTGCAAGCTCACCCAGCTAGCCTATGATGGGCTGTCACTAGATAGGCTTATCTGTCAACTTTCCCATGGCTGCGTCATTCTCAGCCCGAGCTACACTCAAGAGTACACGATCAATGAAGCGCTAAGGGGAAAGTAGAAATCCTGCTTGATACAAGTTGCCGAGTGAGCGATCAATGAAACCCTATGGTGAAAATCAAACTCCGGCATGATACAAGTTGCAAGATCACCCAGCTAGCCTATGATGGGTTGTCACTAGATAGGCTTAACTGTCAACTTTCCCATGGCTGCGACCTTCTCAGCCCGAGCTACACTCAAGAGTACACGATCAATGAAACCCTATGGGGAAAATCAAACTCCGACATGGTACAAGTTGCAAGCTCACCCAGCTAGCCTATGATGGGCTGTCACTAGATAGGCTTAACTGTCAACTTTCCCATGGCTGCGTCATTCTCAGCCCGATCTACACTCAAGAGTACACGATCAATGAAGCGCTAAGGGGAAAGTAGAAATCCTGCTTCATACAAGTTGCCGAGTAAGCGATCAATGAAACCCTATGGTGAAAATCAAACTCCGGCATGATACAAGTTGCAAGATCACCCAGCTAGCCTATGATGGGTTGTCACTAGATAGGCTTAACTGTCAACTTTCCCATGGCTGCGACCTTCTCAGCCCGAGCTACACTCAAGAGTACACGATCAATGAAACCCTATGGGGAAAATCAAACTCCGGCATGATACAAGTTGCAAGATCACCCAGCTAGCCTATGATGGGTTGTCACTAGATAGGCTTAACTGTCAACTTTCCCATGGCTGCGACCTTCTCAGCCCGAGCTACACTCAAGAGTACACGATCAATGAAACCCTATGGGGAAAATCAAACTCCGACATGGTACAAGTTGCAAGATCACCCAGCTAGCCTATGATGGGCTGTCACTAGATAGGCTTAACTGTCAACTTTCCCATGGCTGCGTCATTCTCAGTCCGATCTACACTCAAGAGTACACGATCAATGAAGCGCTAAGGGGAAAGTAGAAATCCTGCTTCATACAAGTTGCCGAGTAAGCGATCAATGAAACCCTATGGTGAAAATCAAACTCCGGCATGATACAAGTTGCAAGATCACCCAGCTAGCCTATGATGGGTTGTCACTAGATAGGCTTAACTGTCAACTTTCCCATGGCTGCGACCTTCTCAGCCCGAGCTACACTCAAGAGTATACGATCAATGAAACCCTATGGGGAAAATCAAACTCCGACATGGTACAAGTTACAAGATCACCCAGCTAGCCTATGATGGGCTGTCACTAGATAGGCTTAACTGTCAACTTTCCCATGGCTGCGTCATTCTCAGCCCGATCTACACTCAAGAGTACACGATCAATGAAGCGCTAAGGGGAAAGTAGAAATCCTGCTTCATACAAGTTGCCGAGTAAGCGATCAATGAAACCCTATGGTGAAAATCAAACTCCGGCATGATACAAGTTGCAAGATCACCCAGCTAGCCTATGATGGGTTGTCACTAGATAGGCTTAACTGTCAACTTTCCCATGGCTGCGACCTTCTCAGCCCGAGCTACACTCAAGAGTACACGATCAATGAAACCCTATGGGGAAAATCAAACTCCGACATGGTACAAGTTACAAGATCACCCAGCTAGCCTATGATGGGCTGTCACTAGATAGGCTTAACTGTCAACTTTCCCATGGCTGCGTCATTCTCAGCCCGATCTACACTCAAGAGTACACGATCAATGAAGCGCTAAGGGGAAAGTAGAAATCCTGCTTCATACAAGTTGCCGAGTGAGCGATCAATGAAACCCTATGGTGAAAATCAAACTCCGGCATGATACAAGTTGCAAGATCACCCAGCTAGCCTATGATGGGTTGTCACTAGATAGGCTTAACTGTCAACTTTCCCATGGCTGCGACCTTCTCAGCCCGAGCTACACTCAAGAGTACACAATCAATGAAACCCTATGGGGAAAATCAAACTCCGACATGGTACAAGTTGCAAGATCACCCAGCTAGCCTATGATGGGCTGTCACTAGATAGGCTTAACTGTCAACTTTCCCATGGCTGCGTCATTCTCAGCCCGATCTACACTCAAGAGTACACGATCAATGAAGCGCTAAGGGGAAAGTAGAAAATCCTGCTTCATACAAGTTGCCGAGTGAGCGATCAATGAAACCCTATGGTGAAAATCAAACTCCGGCATGATACAAGTTGCAAGATCACCCAGCTAGCCTATGATGGGTTGTCACTAGATAGGCTTAACTGTCAACTTTCCCATGGCTTCGACCTTCTCAGCCCGAGCTACACTCAAGAGTACACGATCAATGAAACCCTATGGGGAAAATCAAACTCCGACATGGTACAAGTTGCAAGCTCACCCAGCTAGCCTATGATGGGCTGTCACTAGATAGGCTTAACTGTCAACTTTCCCATGGCTGCGTCATTCTCAGCCCGAGCTACACTCAAGAGTACACGATCAATGAAGCGCTAAGGGGAAAGTAGAAATCCTGCTTCATAAAAAATGCCGAGTAAGCGATCAATGAAACCCTATGGTGAAAATCAAACTCCGGCATGATACAAGTTGCAAGATCACCCAGCTAGCCTATGATGGGTTGTCACTAGATAGGCTTAACTGTCAACTTTCCCATGGCTGCGACCTTCTCAGCCCGAGCTACACTCAAGAGTACACAATCAATGAAACCCTATGGGGAAAATCAAACTCCGACATGGTACAAGTTGCAAGATCACCCAGCTAGCCTATGATGGGCTGTCACTAGATAGGCTTAACTGTCAACTTTCCCATGGCTGCGTCATTCTCAGCCCGATCTACACTCAAGAGTACACGATCAATGAAGCGCTAAGGGGAAAGTAGAAATCCTGCTTCATACAAGTTGCCGAGTAAGCGATCAATGAAACCCTATGGTGAAAATCAAACTCCGGCATGATACAAGTTGCAAGATCACCCAGCTAGCCTATGATGGGTTGTCACTAGATAGGCTTAACTGTCAACTTTCCCATGGCTGCGACCTTCTCAGCCCGAGCTACACTCAAGAGTATACGATCAATGAAACCCTATGGGGAAAATCAAACTCCGACATGGTACAAGTTACAAGATCACCCAGCTAGCCTATGATGGGCTGTCACTAGATAGGCTTAACTGTCAACTTTCCCATGGCTGCGTCATTCTCAGCCCGATCTACACTCAAGAGTACACGATCAATGAAGCGCTAAGGGGAAAGTAGAAATCCTGCTTCATACAAGTTGCCGAGTAAGCGATCAATGAAACCCTATGGTGAAAATCAAACTCCGGCATGATACAAGTTGCAAGATCACCCAGCTAGCCTATGATGGGTTGTCACTAGATAGGCTTAACTGTCAACTTTCCCATGGCTGCGACCTTCTCAGCCCGAGCTACACTCAAGAGTACACGATCAATGAAACCCTATGGGGAAAATCAAACTCCGACATGGTACAAGTTACAAGATCACCCAGCTAGCCTATGATGGGCTGTCACTAGATAGGCTTAACTGTCAACTTTCCCATGGCTGCGTCATTCTCAGCCCGATCTACACTCAAGAGTACACGATCAATGAAGCGCTAAGGGGAAAGTAGAAATCCTGCTTCATACAAGTTGCCGAGTGAGCGATCAATGAAACCCTATGGTGAAAATCAAACTCCGGCATGATACAAGTTGCAAGATCACCCAGCTAGCCTATGATGGGTTGTCACTAGATAGGCTTAACTGTCAACTTTCCCATGGCTGCGACCTTCTCAGCCCGAGCTACACTCAAGAGTACACAATCAATGAAACCCTATGGGGAAAATCAAACTCCGACATGGTACAAGTTGCAAGATCACCCAGCTAGCCTATGATGGGCTGTCACTAGATAGGCTTAACTGTCAACTTTCCCATGGCTGCGTCATTCTCAGCCCGATCTACACTCAAGAGTACACGATCAATGAAGCGCTAAGGGGAAAGTAGAAATCCTGCTTCATACAAGTTGCCGAGTGAGCGATCAATGAAACCCTATGGTGAAAATCAAACTCCGGCATGATACAAGTTGCAAGATCACCCAGCTAGCCTATGATGGGTTGTCACTAGATAGGCTTAACTGTCAACTTTCCCATGGCTTCGACCTTCTCAGCCCGAGCTACACTCAAGAGTACACGATCAATGAAACCCTATGGGGAAAAATCAAACTCCGACATGGTACAAGTTGCAAGCTCACCCAGCTAGCCTATGATGGGCTGTCACTAGATAGGCTTAACTGTCAACTTTCCCATGGCTGCGTCATTCTCAGCCCGAGCTACACTCAAGAGTACACGATCAATGAAGCGCTAAGGGGAAAGTAGAAATCCTGCTTCATAAAAAATGCCGAGTAAGCGATCAATGAAACCCTATGGTGAAAATCAAACTCCGGCATGATACAAGTTGCAAGATCACCCAGCTAGCCTATGATGGGTTGTCACTAGATAGGCTTAACTGTCAACTTTCCCATGGCTGCGACCTTCTCAGCCCGAGCTACACTCAAGAGTACACAATCAATGAAACCCTATGGGGAAAATCAAACTCCGACATGGTACAAGTTGCAAGATCACCCAGCTAGCCTATGATGGGCTGTCACTAGATAGGCTTAACTGTCAACTTTCCCATGGCTGCGTCATTCTCAGCCCGATCTACACTCAAGAGTACACGATCAATGAAGCGCTAAGGGGAAAGTAGAAATCCTGCTTCATACAAGTTGCCGAGTAAGCGATCAATGAAACCCTATGGTGAAAATCAAACTCCGGCATGATACAAGTTGCAAGATCACCCAGCTAGCCTATGATGGGTTGTCACTAGATAGGCTTAACTGTCAACTTTCCCATGGCTGCGACCTTCTCAGCCCGAGCTACACTCAAGAGTATACGATCAATGAAACCCTATGGGGAAAATCAAACTCCGACATGGTACAAGTTACAAGATCACCCAGCTAGCCTATGATGGGCTGTCACTAGATAGGCTTAACTGTCAACTTTCCCATGGCTGCGTCATTCTCAGCCCGATCTACACTCAAGAGTACACGATCAATGAAGCGCTAAGGGGAAAGTAGAAATCCTGCTTCATACAAGTTGCCGAGTAAGCGATCAATGAAACCCTATGGTGAAAATCAAACTCCGGCATGATACAAGTTGCAAGATCACCCAGCTAGCCTATGATGGGTTGTCACTAGATAGGCTTAACTGTCAACTTTCCCATGGCTGCGACCTTCTCAGCCCGAGCTACACTCAAGAGTACACGATCAATGAAACCCTATGGGGAAAATCAAACTCCGACATGGTACAAGTTACAAGATCACCCAGCTAGCCTATGATGGGCTGTCACTAGATAGGCTTAACTGTCAACTTTCCCATGGCTGCGTCATTCTCAGCCCGATCTACACTCAAGAGTACACGATCAATGAAGCGCTAAGGGGAAAGTAGAAATCCTGCTTCATACAAGTTGCCGAGTGAGCGATCAATGAAACCCTATGGTGAAAATCAAACTCCGGCATGATACAAGTTGCAAGATCACCCAGCTAGCCTATGATGGGTTGTCACTAGATAGGCTTAACTGTCAACTTTCCCATGGCTGCGACCTTCTCAGCCCGAGCTACACTCAAGAGTACACGATCAATGAAACCCTATGGGGAAAATCAAACTCCGACATGGTACAAGTTGCAAGCTCACCCAGCTAGCCTATGATGGGCTGTCACTAGATAGGCTTAACTGTCAACTTTCCCATGGCTGCGTCATTCTCAGCCCGAGCTACACTCAAGAGTACACGATCAATGAAGCGCTAAGGGGAAAGTAGAAATCCTGCTTCATACAAAATGCCGAGTAAGCGATCAATGAAACCCTATGGTGAAAATCAAACTCCGGCATGATACAAGTTGCAAGATCACCCAGCTAGCCTATGATGGGTTGTCACTAGATAGGCTTAACTGTCAACTTTCCCATGGCTGCGACCTTCTCAGCCCGAGCTACACTCAAGAGTACACAATCAATGAAACCCTATGGGGAAAATCAAACTCCGACATGGTACAAGTTGCAAGATCACCCAGCTAGCCTATGATGGGCTGTCACTAGATAGGCTTAACTGTCAACTTTCCCATGGCTGCGTCATTCTCAGCCCGAGCTACACTCAAGAGTACACGATCAATGAAGCGCTAAGGGGAAAGTAGAAATCCTGCTTCATAGAAGTTGCCGAGTAAGCGATCAATGAAACCCTATGGTGAAAATCAAACTCCGGCATGATACAAGTTGCAAGATCACCCAGCTAGCCTATGATGGGTTGTCACTAGATAGGCTTAACTGTCAACTTTCCCATGGCTGCGACCTTCTCAGCCCGAGCTACACTCAAGAGTATACGATCAATGAAACCCTATGGGGAAAATCAAACTCCGACATGGTACAAGTTGCAAGCTCACCCAGCTAGCCTATGATGGGCTGTCACTAGATAGGCTTAACTGTCAACTTTCCCATGGCTGCGTCATTCTCAGCCCGAGCTACACTCAAGAGTACACGATCAATGAAGCGCTAAGGGGAAAGTAGAAATCCTGCTTCATACAAAATGCCGAGTAAGCGATCAAGGAAACCCTATGGTGAAAATCAAACTCCGGCATGATACAAGTTGCAAGATCACCCAGCTAGCCTATGATGGGTTGTCACTAGATAGGCTTAACTGTCAACTTTCCCATGGCTGCGACCTTCTCAGCCCGAGCTACACTCAAGAGTACACAATCAATGAAACCCTATGGGGAAAATCAAACTCCGACATGGTACAAGTTGCAAGATCACCCAGCTAGCCTATGATGGGCTGTCACTAGATAGGCTTAACTGTCAACTTTCCCATGGCTGCGTCATTCTCAGCCCGAGCTACACTCAAGAGTACACGATCAATGAAGCGCTAAGGGGAAAGTAGAAATCCTGCTTCATACAAGTTGCCGAGTAAGCGATCAATGAAACCCTATGGTGAAAATCAAACTCCGGCAAGATACAAGTTGCAAGATCACCCAGCTAGCCTATGATGGATTGTCACTAGATAGGCTTAACTGTCAACTTTCCCATGGCTGCGACCTTCTCAGCCCGAGCTACACTCAAGAGTACACGATCAATGAAACCCTATGGGGAAAATCAAACTCCGACATGGTACAAGTTGCAAGCTCACCCAGCTAGCCTATGATGGGCTGTCACTAGATAGGCTTAACTGTCAACTTTCCCATGGCTGCGTCATTCTCAGCCCGAGCTACACTCAAGAGTACACGATCAATGAAGCGCTAAGGGGAAAGTAGAAATCCTGCTTGATACAAGTTGCCGAGTGAGCGATCAATGAAACCCTATGGTGAAAATCAAACTCCGGCATGATACAAGTTGCAAGATCACCCAGCTAGCCTATGATGGGTTGTCACTAGATAGGCTTAACTGTCAACTTTCCCATGGCTGCGACCTTCTCAGCCCGAGCTACACTCAAGAGTACACGATCAATGAAACCCTATGGGGAAAATCAAACTCCGACATGGTACAAGTTGCAAGCTCACCCAGCTAGCCTATGATGGGCTGTCACTAGATAGGCTTAACTGTCAACTTTCCCATGGCTGCGTCATTCTCAGCCCGAGCTACACTCAAGAGTACACGATCAATGAAGCGCTAAGGGGAAAGTAGAAATCCTGCTTCATACAAGTTGCCGAGTGAGCGATCAATGAAACCCTATGGTGAAAATCAAACTCCGGCATGATACAAGTTGCAAGATCATCCAGCTAGCCTATGATGGGTTGTCACTAGATAGGCTTAACTGTTAACTTTCCCATGGCTGCGACCTTCTCAGCCCGAGCTACACTCAAGAGTACACGATCAATGAAACCCTATGGGGAAAATCAAACTCCGACATGGTACAAGTTGCAAGCTCACCCAGCTAGCCTATGATGGGCTGTCACTAGATAGGCTTATCTGTCAACTTTCCCATGGCTGCGTCATTCTCAGCCCGAGCTACACTCAAGAGTACACGATCAATGAAGCGCTAAGGGGAAAGTAGAAATCCTGCTTGATACAAGTTGCCGAGTGAGCGATCAATGAAACCCTATGGTGAAAATCAAACTCCGGCATGATACAAGTTGCAAGATCACCCAGCTAGCCTATGATGGGTTGTCACTAGATAGGCTTAACTGTCAACTTTCCCATGGCTGCGACCTTCTCAGCCCGAGCTACACTCAAGAGTACACGATCAATGAAACCCTATGGGGAAGAAATCAAACTCCGACATGGTACAAGTTGCAAGCTCACCCAGCTAGCCTATGATGGGCTGTCACTAGATAGGCTTAACTGTCAACTTTCCCATGGCTGCGTCATTCTCAGCCCGATCTACACTCAAGAGTACACGATCAATGAAGCGCTAAGGGGAAAGTAGAAATCCTGCTTCATACAAGTTGCCGAGTAAGCGATCAATGAAACCCTATGGTGAAAATCAAACTCCGGCATGATACAAGTTGCAAGATCACCCAGCTAGCCTATGATGGGTTGTCACTAGATAGGCTTAACTGTCAACTTTCCCATGGCTGCGACCTTCTCAGCCCGAGCTACACTCAAGAGTACACGATCAATGAAACCCTATGGGGAAAATCAAACTCCGGCATGATACAAGTTGCAAGATCACCCAGCTAGCCTATGATGGGTTGTCACTAGATAGGCTTAACTGTCAACTTTCCCATGGCTGCGACCTTCTCAGCCCGAGCTACACTCAAGAGTACACGATCAATGAAACCCTATGGGGAAAATCAAACTCCGACATGGTACAAGTTGCAAGATCACCCAGCTAGCCTATGATGGGCTGTCACTAGATAGGCTTAACTGTCAACTTTCCCATGGCTGCGTCATTCTCAGTCCGATCTACACTCAAGAGTACACGATCAATGAAGCGCTAAGGGAAAGTAGAAATCCTGCTTCATACAAGTTGCCGAGTAAGCGATCAATGAAACCCTATGGTGAAAATCAAACTCCGGCATGATACAAGTTGCAAGATCACCCAGCTAGCCTATGATGGGTTGTCAATAGATAGGCTTAACTGTCAACTTTCCCATGGCTGCGACCTTCTCAGCCCGAGCTACACTCAAGAGTATACGATCAATGAAACCCTATGGGGAAAATCAAACTCCGACATGGTACAAGTTACAAGATCACCCAGCTAGCCTATGATGGGCTGTCACTAGATAGGCTTAACTGTCAACTTTCCCATGGCTGCGTCATTCTCAGCCCGATCTACACTCAAGAGTACACGATCAATGAAGCGCTAAGGGGAAAGTAGAAATCCTGCTTCATACAAGTTGCCGAGTAAGCGATCAATGAAACCCTACGGTGAAAATCAAACTCCGGCATGATACAAGTTGCAAGATCACCCAGCTAGCCTATGATGGGTTGTCACTAGATAGGCTTAACTGTCAACTTTCCCATGGCTGCGACCTTCTCAGCCCGAGCTACACTCAAGAGTACACGATCAATGAAACCCTATGGGGAAAATCAAACTCCGACATGGTACAAGTTACAAGATCACCCAGCTAGCCTATGATGGGCTGTCACTAGATAGGCTTAACTGTCAACTTTCCCATGGCTGCGTCATTCTCAGCCCGATCTACACTCAAGAGTACACGATCAATGAAGCGCTAAGGGGAAAGTAGAAATCCTGCTTCATACAAGTTGCCGAGTAAGCGATCAATGAAACCCTATGGTGAAAATCAAACTCCGGCATGATACAAGTTGCAAGATCACCCAGCTAGCCTATGATGGGTTGTCACTAGATAGGCTTAACTGTCAACTTTCCCATGGCTGCGACCTTCTCAGCCCGAGCTACACTCAAGAGTACACGATCAATGAAACCCTATGGGGAAAATCAAACTCCGACATGGTACAAGTTGCAAGCTCACCCAGCTAGCCTATGATGGGCTGTCACTAGATAGGCTTAACTGTCAACTTTCCCATGGCTGCGTCATTCTCAGCCCGAGCTACACTCAAGAGTACACGATCAATGAAGCGCTAAGGGGAAAGTAGAAATCCTGCTTCATAAAAAATGCCGAGTAAGCGATCAATGAAACCCTATGGTGAAAATCAAACTCCGGCATGATACAAGTTGCAAGATCACCCAGCTAGCCTATGATGGGTTGTCACTAGATAGGCTTAACTGTCAACTTTCCCATGGCTGCGACCTTCTCAGCCCGAGCTACACTCAAGAGTACACAATCAATGAAACCCTATGGGGAAAATCAAACTCCGACATGGTACAAGTTGCAAGATCACCCAGCTAGCCTATGATGGGCTGTCACTAGATAGGCTTAACTGTCAACTTTCCCATGGCTGCGTCATTCTCAGCCCGATCTACACTCAAGAGTACACGATCAATGAAGCGCTAAGGGGAAAGTAGAAATCCTGCTTCATACAAGTTGCCGAGTAAGCGATCAATGAAACCCTATGGTGAAAATCAAACTCCGGCATGATACAAGTTGCAAGATCACCCAGCTAGCCTATGATGGGTTGTCACTAGATAGGCTTAACTGTCAACTTTCCCATGGCTGCGACCTTCTCAGCCCGAGCTACACTCAAGAGTATACGATCAATGAAACCCTATGGGGAAAATCAAACTCCGACATGGTACAAGTTACAAGATCACCCAGCTAGCCTATGATGGGCTGTCACTAGATAGGCTTAACTGTCAACTTTCCCATGGCTGCGTCATTCTCAGCCCGATCTACACTCAAGAGTACACGATCAATGAAGCGCTAAGGGGAAAGTAGAATCCTGCTTCATACAAGTTGCCGAGTAAGCGATCAATGAAACCCTATGGTGAAAATCAAACTCCGGCATGATAAAAGTTGCAAGATCACCCAGCTAGCCTATGATGGGTTGTCACTAGATAGAGCTTAACTGTCAACTTTCCCATGGCTGCGACCTTCTCAGCCCGAGCTACACTCAAGAGTACACGATCAATGAAACCCTATGGGGAAAATCAAACTCCGACATGGTACAAGTTACAAGATCACCCAGCTAGCCTATGATGGGCTGTCACTAGATAGGCTTAACTGTCAACTTTCCCATGGCTGCGTCATTCTCAGCCCGATCTACACTCAAGAGTACACGATCAATGAAGCGCTAAGGGGAAAGTAGAAATCCTGCTTCATACAAGTTGCCGAGTGAGCGATCAATGAAACCCTATGGTGAAAATCAAACTCCGGCATGATACAAGTTGCAAGATCACCCAGCTAGCCTATGATGGGTTGTCACTAGATAGGCTTAACTGTCAACTTTCCCATGGCTGCGACCTTCTCAGCCCGAGCTACACTCAAGAGTACACGATCAATGAAACCCTATGGGGAAAATCAAACTCCGACATGGTACAAGTTGCAAGCTCACCCAGCTAGCCTATGATGGGCTGTCACTAGATAGGCTTAACTGTCAACTTTCCCATGGCTGCGTCATTCTCAGCCCGAGCTACACTCAAGAGTACACGATCAATGAAGCGCTAAGGGGAAAGTAGAAATCCTGCTTCATACAAAATGCCGAGTAAGCGATCAAGGAAACCCTATGGTGAAAATCAAACTCCGGCATGATACAAGTTGCAAGATCACCCAGCTAGCCTATGATGGGTTGTCACTAGATAGGCTTAACTGTCAACTTTCCCATGGCTGCGACCTTCTCAGCCCGAGCTACACTCAAGAGTACACAATCAATGAAACCCTATGGGGAAAATCAAACTCCGACATGGTACAAGTTGCAAGATCACCCAGCTAGCCTATGATGGGCTGTCACTAGATAGGCTTAACTGTCAACTTTCCCATGGCTGCGTCATTCTCAGCCCGAGCTACACTCAAGAGTACACGATCAATGAAGCGCTAAGGGGAAAGTAGAAATCCTGCTTCATACAAGTTGCCGAGTAAGCGATCAATGAAACCCTATGGTGAAAATCAAACTCCGGCATGATACAAGTTGCAAGATCACCCAGCTAGCCTATGATGGATTGTCACTAGATAGGCTTAACTGTCAACTTTCCCATGGCTGCGACCTTCTCAGCCCGAGCTACACTCAAGAGTACACGATCAATGAAACCCTATGGGGAAAATCAAACTCCGACATGGTACAAGTTGCAAGCTCACCCAGCTAGCCTATGATGGGCTGTCACTAGATAGGCTTAACTGTCAACTTTCCCATGGCTGCGTCATTCTCAGCCCGAGCTACACTCAAGAGTACACGATCAATGAAGCGCTAAGGGGAAAGTAGAAATCCTGCTTGATACAAGTTGCCGAGTGAGCGATCAATGAAACCCTATGGTGAAAATCAAACTCCGGCATGATACAAGTTGCAAGATCACCCAGCTAGCCTATGATGGGTTGTCACTAGATAGGCTTAACTGTCAACTTTCCCATGGCTGCGACCTTCTCAGCCCGAGCTACACTCAAGAGTACACGATCAATGAAACCCTATGGGGAAAATCAAACTCCGACATGGTACAAGTTGCAAGCTCACCCAGCTAGCCTATGATGGGCTGTCACTAGATAGGCTTAACTGTCAACTTTCCCATGGCTGCGTCATTCTCAGCCCGAGCTACACTCAAGAGTACACGATCAATGAAGCGCTAAGGGGAAAGTAGAAATCCTGCTTCATACAAGTTGCCGAGTAAGCGATCAATGAAACCCTATGGTGAAAATCAAACTCCGGCATAATACAAGTTGCAAGATCACCCAGCTAGCCTATGATGGGTTGTCACTAGATAGGCTTAACTGTCAACTTTCCCATGGCTGCGACCTTCTCAGCCCGAGCTACACTCAAGAGTACACGATCAATGAAACCCTATGGGGAAAATCAAACTCCGACATGGTACAAGTTTCAAGATCACCCAGCTAGCCTATGATGGGCTGTCACTAGATAGGCTTAACTGTCAACTTTCCCATGGCTGCGTCATTCTCAGCCCGATCTACACTCAAGAGTACACGATCAATGAAGCGCTAAGGGGAAAGTAGAAATCCTGCTTGATACAAGTTGCCGAGTGAGCGATCAATGAAACCCTTATGGTGAAAATCAAACTCCGGCATGATACAAGTTGCAAGATCACCCAGCTAGCCTATGATGGGTTGTCACTAGATAGGCTTAACTGTCAACTTTCCCATGGCTGCGACCTTCTCAGCCCGAGCTACACTCAAGAGTACACGATCAATGAAACCCTATGGGGAAAATCAAACTCCGACATGGTACAAGTTGCAAGCTCACCCAGCTAGCCTATGATGGGCTGTCACTAGATAGGCTTAACTGTCAACTTTCCCATGGCTGCGTCATTCTCAGCCCGAGCTACACTCAAGAGTACACGATCAATGAAGCGCTAAGGGGAAAGTAGAAATCCTGCTTCATACAAGTTGCCGAGTAAGCGATCAATGAAACCCTATGGTGAAAATCAAACTCCGGCATAATACAAGTTGCAAGATCACCCAGCTAGCCTATGATGGGTTGTCACTAGATAGGCTTAACTGTCAACTTTCCCATGGCTGCGACCTTCTCAGCCCGAGCTACACTCAAGAGTACACGATCAATGAAACCCTATGGGGAAAATCAAACTCCGACATGGTACAAGTTTCAAGATCACCCAGCTAGCCTATGATGGGCTGTCACTAGATAGGCTTAACTGTCAACTTTCCCATGGCTGCGTCATTCTCAGCCCGATCTACACTCAAGAGTACACGATCAATGAAGCGCTAAGGGGAAAGTAGAAATCCTGCTTCATACAAAATGCCGAGTAAGCGATCAAGGAAACCCTATGGTGAAAATCAAACTCCGGCATGATACAAGTTGCAAGATCACCCAGCTAGCCTATGATGGGTTGTCACTAGATAGGCTTAACTGTCAACTTTCCCATGGCTGCGACCTTCTCAGCCCGAGCTACACTCAAGAGTACACAATCAATGAAACCCTATGGGGAAAATCAAACTCCGACATGGTACAAGTTGCAAGATCACCCAGCTAGCCTATGATGGGCTGTCACTAGATAGGCTTAACTGTCAACTTTCCCATGGCTGCGTCATTCTCAGCCCGAGCTACACTCAAGAGTACACGATCAATGAAGCGCTAAGGGGAAAGTAGAAATCCTGCTTCATACAAGTTGCCGAGTAAGCGATCAATGAAACCCTATGGTGAAAATCAAACTCCGGCATGATACAAGTTGCAAGATCACCCAGCTAGCCTATGATGGATTGTCACTAGATAGGCTTAACTGTCAACTTTCCCATGGCTGCGACCTTCTCAGCCCGAGCTACACTCAAGAGTACACGATCAATGAAACCCTATGGGGAAAATCAAACTCCGACATGGTACAAGTTGCAAGCTCACCCAGCTAGCCTATGATGGGCTGTCACTAGATAGGCTTAACTGTCAACTTTCCCATGGCTGCGTCATTCTCAGCCCGAGCTACACTCAAGAGTACACGATCAATGAAACCCTATGGGGAAAATCAAACTCCGACATGGTACAAGTTGCAAGATCACCCAGCTAGCCTATGATGGGCTGTCACTAGATAGGCTTAACTGTCAACTTTCCCATGGCTGCGTCATTCTCAGCCCGAGCTACACTCAAGAGTACACGATCAATGAAGCGCTAAGGGGAAAGTAGAAATCCTGCTTGATACAAGTTGCCGAGTGAGCGATCAATGAAACCCTATGGTGAAAATCAAACTCCGGCATGATACAAGTTGCAAGATCACCCAGCTAGCCTATGATGGGTTGTCACTAGATAGGCTTAACTGTCAACTTTCCCATGGCTGCGACCTTCTCAGCCCGAGCTACACTCAAGAGTACACGATCAATGAAACCCTATGGGGAAAATCAAACTCCGACATGGTACAAGTTGCAAGCTCACCCAGCTAGCCTATGATGGGCTGTCACTAGATAGGCTTAACTGTCAACTTTCCCATGGCTGCGTTATTCTCAGCCCGAGCTACACTCAAGAGTACACGATCAATGAAGCGCTAAGGGGAAAGTAGAAATCCTGCTTCATACAAGTTGCCGAGTGAGCGATCAATGAAACCCTATGGTGAAAATCAAACTCCGGCATGATACAAGTTGCAAGATCATCCAGCTAGCCTATGATGGGTTGTCACTAGATAGGCTTAACTGTTAACTTTCCCATGGCTGCGACCTTCTCAGCCCGAGCTACACTCAAGAGTACACGATCAATGAAACCCTATGGGGAAAATCAAACTCCGACATGGTACAAGTTGCAAGCTCACCCAGCTAGCCTATGATGGGCTGTCACTAGATAGGCTTATCTGTCAACTTTCCCATGGCTGCGTCATTCTCAGCCCGAGCTACACTCAAGAGTACACGATCAATGAAGCGCTAAGGGGAAAGTAGAAATCCTGCTTGATACAAGTTGCCGAGTGAGCGATCAATGAAACCCTATGGTGAAAATCAAACTCCGGCATGATACAAGTTGCAAGATCACCCAGCTAGCCTATGATGGGTTGTCACTAGATAGGCTTAACTGTCAACTTTCCCATGGCTGCGACCTTCTCAGCCCGAGCTACACTCAAGAGTACACGATCAATGAAACCCTATGGGGAAAATCAAACTCCGACATGGTACAAGTTGCAAGCTCACCCAGCTAGCCTATGATGGGCTGTCACTAGATAGGCTTAACTGTCAACTTTCCCATGGCTGCGTCATTCTCAGCCCGATCTACACTCAAGAGTACACGATCAATGAAGCGCTAAGGGGAAAGTAGAAATCCTGCTTCATACAAGTTGCCGAGTAAGCGATCAATGAAACCCTATGGTGAAAATCAAACTCCGGCATGATACAAGTTGCAAGATCACCCAGCTAGCCTATGATGGGTTGTCACTAGATAGGCTTAACTGTCAACTTTCCCATGGCTGCGACCTTCTCAGCCCGAGCTACACTCAAGAGTACACGATCAATAAAAAACCCTATGGGGAAAATCAAACTCCGGCATGATACAAGTTGCAAGATCACCCAGCTAGCCTATGATGGGTTGTCACTAGATAGGCTTAACTGTCAACTTTCCCATGGCTGCGACCTTCTCAGCCCGAGCTACACTCAAGAGTACACGATCAATGAAACCCTATGGGGAAAATCAAACTCCGACATGGTACAAGTTGCAAGATCACCCAGCTAGCCTATGATGGGCTGTCACTAGATAGGCTTAACTGTCAACTTTCCCATGGCTGCGTCATTCTCAGTCCGATCTACACTCAAGAGTACACGATCAATGAAGCGCTAAGGGGAAAGTAGAAATCCTGCTTCATACAAGTTGCCGAGTAAGCGATCAATGAAACCCTATGGTGAAAATCAAACTCCGGCATGATACAAGTTGCAAGATCACCCAGCTAGCCTATGATGGGTTGTCACTAGATAGGCTTAACTGTCAACTTTCCCATGGCTGCGACCTTCTCAGCCCGAGCTACACTCAAGAGTATACGATCAATGAAACCCTATGGGGAAAATCAAACTCCGACATGGTACAAGTTACAAGATCACCCAGCTAGCCTATGATGGGCTGTCACTAGATAGGCTTAACTGTCAACTTTCCCATGGCTGCGTCATTCTCAGCCCGATCTACACTCAAGAGTACACGATCAATGAAGCGCTAAGGGGAAAGTAGAAATCCTGCTTCATACAAGTTGCCGAGTAAGCGATCAATGAAACCCTATGGTGAAAATCAAACTCCGGCATGATACAAGTTGCAAGATCACCCAGCTAGCCTATGATGGGTTGTCACTAGATAGGCTTAACTGTCAACTTTCCCATGGCTGCGACCTTCTCAGCCCGAGCTACACTCAAGAGTACACGATCAATGAAACCCTATGGGGAAAATCAAACTCCGACATGGTACAAGTTACAAGATCACCCAGCTAGCCTATGATGGGCTGTCACTAGATAGGCTTAACTGTCAACTTTCCCATGGCTGCGTCATTCTCAGCCCGATCTACACTCAAGAGTACACGATCAATGAAGCGCTAAGGGGAAAGTAGAAATCCTGCTTCATACAAGTTGCCGAGTAAGCGATCAATGAAACCCTATGGTGAAAATCAAACTCCGGCATGATACAAGTTGCAAGATCACCCAGCTAGCCTATGATGGGTTGTCACTAGATAGGCTTAACTGTCAACTTTCCCATGGCTGCGACCTTCTCAGCCCGAGCTACACTCAAGAGTACACGATCAATGAAACCCTATGGGGAAAATCAAACTCCGACATGGTACAAGTTACAAGATCACCCAGCTAGCCTATGATGGGCTGTCACTAGATAGGCTTAACTGTCAACTTTCCCATGGCTGCGTCATTCTCAGCCCGATCTACACTCAAGAGTACACGATCAATGAAGCGCTAAGGGGAAAGTAGAAATCCTGCTTCATACAAGTTGCCGAGTGAGCGATCAATGAAACCCTATGGTGAAAATCAAACTCCGGCATGATACAAGTTGCAAGATCACCCAGCTAGCCTATGATGGGTTGTCACTAGATAGGCTTAACTGTCAACTTTCCCATGGCTGCGACCTTCTCAGCCCGAGCTACACTCAAGAGTACACGATCAATGAAACCCTATGGGGAAAATCAAACTCCGACATGGTACAAGTTGCAAGCTCACCCAGCTAGCCTATGATGGGCTGTCACTAGATAGGCTTAACTGTCAACTTTCCCATGGCTGCGTCATTCTCAGCCCGAGCTACACTCAAGAGTACACGATCAATGAAGCGCTAAGGGGAAAATAGAAATCCTGCTTCATAAAAAATGCCGAGTAAGCGATCAATGAAACCCTATGGTGAAAATCAAACTCCGGCATGATACAAGTTGCAAGATCACCCAGCTAGCCTATGATGGGTTGTCACTAGATAGGCTTAACTGTCAACTTTCCCATGGCTGCGACCTTCTCAGCCCGAGCTACACTCAAGAGTACACAATCAATGAAACCCTATGGGGAAAATCAAACTCCGACATGGTACAAGTTGCAAGATCACCCAGCTAGCCTATGATGGGCTGTCACTAGATAGGCTTAACTGTCAACTTTCCCATGGCTGCGTCATTCTCAGCCCGATCTACACTCAAGAGTACACGATCAATGAAGCGCTAAGGGGAAAGTAGAAATCCTGCTTCATACAAGTTGCCGAGTGAGCGATCAATGAAACCCTATGGTGAAAATCAAACTCCGGCATGATACAAGTTGCAAGATCACCCAGCTAGCCTATGATGGGTTGTCACTAGATAGGCTTAACTGTCAACTTTCCCATGGCTGCGACCTTCTCAGCCCGAGCTACACTCAAGAGTACACGATCAATGAAACCCTATGGGGAAAATCAAACTCCGACATGGTACAAGTTGCAAGCTCACCCAGCTAGCCTATGATGGGCTGTCACTAGATAGGCTTAACTGTCAACTTTCCCATGGCTGCGTCATTCTCAGCCCGAGCTACACTCAAGAGTACACGATCAATGAAGCGCTAAGGGGAAAGTAGAAATCCTGCTTCATAAAAAATGCCGAGTAAGCGATCAATGAAACCCTATGGTGAAAATCAAACTCCGGCATGATACAAGTTGCAAGATCACCCAGCTAGCCTATGATGGGTTGTCACTAGATAGGCTTAACTGTCAACTTTCCCATGGCTGCGACCTTCTCAGCCCGAGCTACACTCAAGAGTACACAATCAATGAAACCCTATGGGGAAAATCAAACTCCGACATGGTACAAGTTGCAAGATCACCCAGCTAGCCTATGATGGGCTGTCACTAGATAGGCTTAACTGTCAACTTTCCCATGGCTGCGTCATTCTCAGCCCGATCTACACTCAAGAGTACACGATCAATGAAGCGCTAAGGGGAAAGTAGAAATCCTGCTTCATACAAGTTGCCGAGTAAGCGATCAATGAAACCCTATGGTGAAAATCAAACTCCGGCATGATACAAGTTGCAAGATCACCCATCTAGCCTATGATGGGTTGTCACTAGATAGGCTTAACTGTCAACTTTCCCATGGCTGCGACCTTCTCAGCCCGAGCTACACTCAAGAGTATACGATCAATGAAACCCTATGGGGAAAATCAAACTCCGACATGGTACAAGTTACAAGATCACCCAGCTAGCCTATGATGGGCTGTCACTAGATAGGCTTAACTGTCAACTTTCCCATGGCTGCGTCATTCTCAGCCCGATCTACACTCAAGAGTACACGATCAATGAAGCGCTAAGGGGAAAGTAGAAATCCTGCTTCATACAAGTTGCCGAGTAAGCGATCAATGAAACCCTATGGTGAAAATCAAACTCCGGCATGATACAAGTTGCAAGATCACCCAGCTAGCCTATGATGGGTTGTCACTAGATAGGCTTAACTGTCAACTTTCCCATGGCTGCGACCTTCTCAGCCCGAGCTACACTCAAGAGTACACGATCAATGAAACCCTATGGGGAAAATCAAACTCCGACATGGTACAAGTTACAAGATCACCCAGCTAGCCTATGATGGGCTGTCACTAGATAGGCTTAACTGTCAACTTTCCCATGGCTGCGTCATTCTCAGCCCGATCTACACTCAAGAGTACACGATCAATGAAGCGCTAAGGGGAAAGTAGAAATCCTGCTTCATACAAGTTGCCGAGTGAGCGATCAATGAAACCCTATGGTGAAAATCAAACTCCGGCATGATACAAGTTGCAAGATCACCCAGCTAGCCTATGATGGGTTGTCACTAGATAGGCTTAACTGTCAACTTTCCCATGGCTGCGACCTTCTCAGCCCGAGCTACACTCAAGAGTACACGATCAATGAAACCCTATGGGGAAAATCAAACTCCGACATGGTACAAGTTGCAAGCTCACCCAGCTAGCCTATGATGGGCTGTCACTAGATAGGCTTAACTGTCAACTTTCCCATGGCTGCGTCATTCTCAGCCCGAGCTACACTCAAGAGTACACGATCAATGAAGCGCTAAGGGGAAAGTAGAAATCCTGCTTCATACAAAATGCCGAGTAAGCGATCAATGAAACCCTATGGTGAAAATCAAACTCCGGCATGATACAAGTTGCAAGATCACCCAGCTAGCCTATGATGGGTTGTCACTAGATAGGCTTAACTGTCAACTTTCCCATGGCTGCGACCTTCTCAGCCCGAGCTACACTCAAGAGTACACAATCAATGAAACCCTATGGGGAAAATCAAACTCCGACATGGTACAAGTTGCAAGATCACCCAGCTAGCCTATGATGGGCTGTCACTAGATAGGCTTAACTGTCAACTTTCCCATGGCTGCGTCATTCTCAGCCCGAGCTACACTCAAGAGTACACGATCAATGAAGCGCTAAGGGGAAAGTAGAAATCCTGCTTCATTGAAGTTGCCGAGTAAGCGATCAATGAAACCCTATGGTGAAAATCAAACTCCGGCATGATACAAGTTGCAAGATCACCCAGCTAGCCTATGATGGGTTGTCACTAGATAGGCTTAACTGTCAACTTTCCCATGGCTGCGACCTTCTCAGCCCGAGCTACACTCAAGAGTACACGATCAATGAAACCCTATGGGGAAAATCAAACTCCGACATGGTACAAGTTGCAAGCTCACCCAGCTAGCCTATGATGGGCTGTCACTAGATAGGCTTAACTGTCAACTTTCCCATGGCTGCGTCATTCTCAGCCCGAGCTACACTCAAGAGTACACGATCAATGAAGCGCTAAGGGGAAAGTAGAAATCCTGCTTCATAAAAAATGCCGAGTAAGCGATCAATGAAACCCTATGGTGAAAATCAAACTCCGGCATGATACAAGTTGCAAGATCACCCAGCTAGCCTATGATGGGTTGTCACTAGATAGGCTTAACTGTCAACTTTCCCATGGCTGCGACCTTCTCAGCCCGAGCTACACTCAAGAGTACACAATCAATGAAACCCTATGGGGAAAATCAAACTCCGACATGGTACAAGTTGCAAGATCACCCAGCTAGCCTATGATGGGCTGTCACTAGATAGGCTTAACTGTCAACTTTCCCATGGCTGCGTCATTCTCAGCCCGATCTACACTCAAGAGTACACGATCAATGAAGCGCTAAGGGGAAAGTAGAAATCCTGCTTCATACAAGTTGCCGAGTAAGCGATCAATGAAACCCTATGGTGAAAATCAAACTCCGGCATGATACAAGTTGCAAGATCACCCAGCTAGCCTATGATGGGTTGTCACTAGATAGGCTTAACTGTCAACTTTCCCATGGCTGCGACCTTCTCAGCCCGAGCTACACTCAAGAGTATACGATCAATGAAACCCTATGGGGAAAATCAAACTCCGACATGGTACAAGTTACAAGATCACCCAGCTAGCCTATGATGGGCTGTCACTAGATAGGCTTAACTGTCAACTTTCCCATGGCTGCGTCATTCTCAGCCCGATCTACACTCAAGAGTACACGATCAATGAAGCGCTAAGGGGAAAGTAGAAATCCTGCTTCATACAAGTTGCCGAGTAAGCGATCAATGAAACCCTATGGTGAAAATCAAACTCCGGCATGATACAAGTTGCAAGATCACCCAGCTAGCCTATGATGGGTTGTCACTAGATAGGCTTAACTGTCAACTTTCCCATGGCTGCGACCTTCTCAGCCCGAGCTACACTCAAGAGTACACGATCAATGAAACCCTATGGGGAAAATCAAACTCCGACATGGTACAAGTTACAAGATCACCCAGCTAGCCTATGATGGGCTGTCACTAGATAGGCTTAACTGTCAACTTTCCCATGGCTGCGTCATTCTCAGCCCGATCTACACTCAAGAGTACACGATCAATGAAGCGCTAAGGGGAAAGTAGAAATCCTGCTTCATACAAGTTGCCGAGTGAGCGATCAATGAAACCCTATGGTGAAAATCAAACTCCGGCATGATACAAGTTGCAAGATCACCCAGCTAGCCTATGATGGGTTGTCACTAGATAGGCTTAACTGTCAACTTTCCCATGGCTGCGACCTTCTCAGCCCGAGCTACACTCAAGAGTACACGATCAATGAAACCCTATGGGGAAAATCAAACTCCGACATGGTACAAGTTGCAAGCTCACCCAGCTAGCCTATGATGGGCTGTCACTAGATAGGCTTAACTGTCAACTTTCCCATGGCTGCGTCATTCTCAGCCCGAGCTACACTCAAGAGTACACGATCAATGAAGCGCTAAGGGGAAAGTAGAAATCCTGCTTCATACAAAATGCCGAGTAAGCGATCAATGAAACCCTATGGTGAAAATCAAACTCCGGCATGATACAAGTTGCAAGATCACCCAGCTAGCCTATGATGGGTTGTCACTAGATAGGCTTAACTGTCAACTTTCCCATGGCTGCGACCTTCTCAGCCCGAGCTACACTCAAGAGTACACAATCAATGAAACCCTATGGGGAAAATCAAACTCCGACATGGTACAAGTTGCAAGATCACCCAGCTAGCCTATGATGGGCTGTCACTAGATAGGCTTAACTGTCAACTTTCCCATGGCTGCGTCATTCTCAGCCCGAGCTACACTCAAGAGTACACGATCAATGAAGCGCTAAGGGGAAAGTAGAAATCCTGCTTCATAGAAGTTGCCGAGTAAGCGATCAATGAAACCCTATGGTGAAAATCAAACTCCGGCATGATACAAGTTGCAAGATCACCCAGCTAGCCTATGATGGGTTGTCACTAGATAGGCTTAACTGTCAACTTTCCCATGGCTGCGACCTTCTCAGCCCGAGCTACACTCAAGAGTACACGATCAATGAAACCCTATGGGGAAAATCAAACTCCGACATGGTACAAGTTACAAGATCACCCAGCTAGCCTATGATGGGCTGTCACTAGATAGGCTTAACTGTCAACTTTCCCATGGCTGCGTCATTCTCAGCCCGATCTACACTCAAGAGTACACGATCAATGAAGCGCTAAGGGGAAAGTAGAAATCCTGCTTCATACAAGTTGCCGAGTAAGCGATCAATGAAACCCTATGGTGAAAATCAAACTCCGGCATGATACAAGTTGCAAGATCACCCAGCTAGCCTATGATGGGTTGTCACTAGATAGGCTTAACTGTCAACTTTCCCATGGCTGCGACCTTCTCAGCCCGAGCTACACTCAAGAGTACACGATCAATGAAACCCTATGGGGAAAATCAAACTCCGACATGGTACAAGTTACAAGATCACCCAGCTAGCCTATGATGGGCTGTCACTAGATAGGCTTAACTGTCAACTTTCCCATGGCTGCGTCATTCTCAGCCCGATCTACACTCAAGAGTACACGATCAATGAAGCGCTAAGGGGAAAGTAGAAATCCTGCTTCATACAAGTTGCCGAGTGAGCGATCAATGAAACCCTATGGTGAAAATCAAACTCCGGCATGATACAAGTTGCAAGATCACCCAGCTAGCCTATGATGGGTTGTCACTAGATAGGCTTAACTGTCAACTTTCCCATGGCTGCGACCTTCTCAGCCCGAGCTACACTCAAGAGTACACGATCAATGAAACCCTATGGGGAAAATCAAACTCCGACATGGTACAAGTTGCAAGCTCACCCAGCTAGCCTATGATGGGCTGTCACTAGATAGGCTTAACTGTCAACTTTCCCATGGCTGCGTCATTCTCAGCCCGAGCTACACTCAAGAGTACACGATCAATGAAGCGCTAAGGGGAAAGTAGAAATCCTGCTTCATACAAAATGCCGAGTAAGCGATCAATGAAACCCTATGGTGAAAATCAAACTCCGGCATGATACAAGTTGCAAGATCACCCAGCTAGCCTATGATGGGTTGTCACTAGATAGGCTTAACTGTCAACTTTCCCATGGCTGCGACCTTCTCAGCCCGAGCTACACTCAAGAGTACACAATCAATGAAACCCTATGGGGAAAATCAAACTCCGACATGGTACAAGTTGCAAGATCACCCAGCTAGCCTATGATGGGCTGTCACTAGATAGGCTTAACTGTCAACTTTCCCATGGCTGCGTCATTCTCAGCCCGAGCTACACTCAAGAGTACACGATCAATGAAGCGCTAAGGGGAAAGTAGAAATCCTGCTTCATTGAAGTTGCCGAGTAAGCGATCAATGAAACCCTATGGTGAAAATCAAACTCCGGCATGATACAAGTTGCAAGATCACCCAGCTAGCCTATGATGGGTTGTCACTAGATAGGCTTAACTGTCAACTTTCCCATGGCTGCGACCTTCTCAGCCCGAGCTACACTCAAGAGTACACGATCAATGAAACCCTATGGGGAAAATCAAACTCCGACATGGTACAAGTTGCAAGCTCACCCAGCTAGCCTATGATGGGCTGTCACTAGATAGGCTTAACTGTCAACTTTCCCATGGCTGCGTCATTCTCAGCCCGAGCTACACTCAAGAGTACACGATCAATGAAGCGCTAAGGGGAAAGTAGAAATCCTGCTTCATAAAAAATGCCGAGTAAGCGATCAATGAAACCCTATGGTGAAAATCAAACTCCGGCATGATACAAGTTGCAAGATCACCCAGCTAGCCTATGATGGGTTGTCACTAGATAGGCTTAACTGTCAACTTTCCCATGGCTGCGACCTTCTCAGCCCGAGCTACACTCAAGAGTACACAATCAATGAAACCCTATGGGGAAAATCAAACTCCGACATGGTACAAGTTGCAAGATCACCCAGCTAGCCTATGATGGGCTGTCACTAGATAGGCTTAACTGTCAACTTTCCCATGGCTGCGTCATTCTCAGCCCGATCTACACTCAAGAGTACACGATCAATGAAGCGCTAAGGGGAAAGTAGAAATCCTGCTTCATACAAGTTGCCGAGTAAGCGATCAATGAAACCCTATGGTGAAAATCAAACTCCGGCATGATACAAGTTGCAAGATCACCCAGCTAGCCTATGATGGGTTGTCACTAGATAGGCTTAACTGTCAACTTTCCCATGGCTGCGACCTTCTCAGCCCGAGCTACACTCAAGAGTATACGATCAATGAAACCCTATGGGGAAAATCAAACTCCGACATGGTACAAGTTACAAGATCACCCAGCTAGCCTATGATGGGCTGTCACTAGATAGGCTTAACTGTCAACTTTCCCATGGCTGCGTCATTCTCAGCCCGATCTACACTCAAGAGTACACGATCAATGAAGCGCTAAGGGGAAAGTAGAAATCCTGCTTCATACAAGTTGCCGAGTAAGCGATCAATGAAACCCTATGGTGAAAATCAAACTCCGGCATGATACAAGTTGCAAGATCACCCAGCTAGCCTATGATGGGTTGTCACTAGATAGGCTTAACTGTCAACTTTCCCATGGCTGCGACCTTCTCAGCCCGAGCTACACTCAAGAGTACACGATCAATGAAACCCTATGGGGAAAATCAAACTCCGACATGGTACAAGTTACAAGATCACCCAGCTAGCCTATGATGGGCTGTCACTAGATAGGCTTAACTGTCAACTTTCCCATGGCTGCGTCATTCTCAGCCCGATCTACACTCAAGAGTACACGATCAATGAAGCGCTAAGGGGAAAGTAGAAATCCTGCTTCATACAAGTTGCCGAGTGAGCGATCAATGAAACCCTATGGTGAAAATCAAACTCCGGCATGATACAAGTTGCAAGATCACCCAGCTAGCCTATGATGGGTTGTCACTAGATAGGCTTAACTGTCAACTTTCCCATGGCTGCGACCTTCTCAGCCCGAGCTACACTCAAGAGTACACGATCAATGAAACCCTATGGGGAAAATCAAACTCCGACATGGTACAAGTTGCAAGCTCACCCAGCTAGCCTATGATGGGCTGTCACTAGATAGGCTTAACTGTCAACTTTCCCATGGCTGCGTCATTCTCAGCCCGAGCTACACTCAAGAGTACACGATCAATGAAGCGCTAAGGGGAAAGTAGAAATCCTGCTTCATACAAGTTGCCGAGTAAGCGATCAATGAAACCCTATGGTGAAAATCAAACTCCGGCATGATACAAGTTGCAAGATCACCCAGCTAGCCTATGATGGGTTGTCACTAGATAGGCTTAACTGTCAACTTTCCCATGGCTGCGACCTTCTCAGCCCGAGCTACACTCAAGAGTACACGATCAATGAAACCCTATGGGGAAAATCAAACTCCGACATGGTACAAGTTGCAAGATCACCCAGCTAGCCTATGATGGGCTGTCACTAGATAGGCTTAACTGTCAACTTTCCATGGCTGCGTCATTCTCAGCCCGAGCTACACTCAAGAGTACACGATCAATGAAGCGCTAAGGGGAAAGTAGAAATCCTGCTTCATAAAAGTTGCCGAGTAAGCGATCAATGAAACCCTATGGTGAAAATCAAACTCCGGCATGATACAAGTTGCAAGATCACCCAGCTAGCCTATGATGGGTTGTCACTAGATAGGCTTAACTGTCAACTTTCCCATGGCTGCGACCTTCTCAGCCCGAGCTACACTCAAGAGTACACGATCAATGAAACCCTATGGGGAAAATCAAACTCCGACATGGTACAAGTTGCAAGATCACCCAGCTAGCCTATGATGGGCTGTCACTAGATAGGCTTAACTGTCAACTTTCCCATGGCTGCGTCATTCTCAGCCCGATCTACACTCAAGAGTACACGATCAATGAAGCGCTAAGGGGAAAGTAGAAATCCTGCTTCATACAAGTTGCCGAGTAAGCGATCAATGAAACCCTATGGTGAAAATCAAACTCCGGCATGATACAAGTTGCAAGATCACCCAGCTAGCCTATGATGGGTTGTCACTAGATAGGCTTAACTGTCAACTTTCCCATGGCTGCGACCTTCTCAGCCCGAGCTACACTCAAGAGTATACGATCAATGAAACCCTATGGGGAAAATCAAACTCCGACATGGTACAAGTTACAAGATCACCCAGCTAGCCTATGATGGGCTGTCACTAGATAGGCTTAACTGTCAACTTTCCATGGCTGCGTCATTCTCAGCCCGATCTACACTCAAGAGTACACGATCAATGAAGCGCTAAGGGGAAAGTAGAAATCCTGCTTCATACAAGTTGCCGAGTAAGCGATCAATGAAACCCTATGGTGAAAATCAAACTCCGGCATGATACAAGTTGCAAGATCACCCAGCTAGCCTATGATGGGTTGTCACTAGATAGGCTTAACTGTCAACTTTCCCATGGCTGCGACCTTCTCAGCCCGAGCTACACTCAAGAGTACACGATCAATGAAACCCTATGGGGAAAATCAAACTCCGACATGGTACAAGTTGCAAGATCACCCAGCTAGCCTATGATGGGCTGTCACTAGATAGGCTTAACTGTCAACTTTCCCATGGCTGCGTCATTCTCAGCCCGAGCTACACTCAAGAGTACACGATCAATGAAGCGCTAAGGGGAAAGTAGAAATCCTGCTTCATACAAGTTGCCGAGTGAGCGATCAATGAAACCCTATGGTGAAAATCAAACTCCGGCATGATACAAGTTGCAAGATCACCCAGCTAGCCTATGATGGGTTGTCACTAGATAGGCTTAACTGTCAACTTTCCCATGGCTGCGACCTTCTCAGCCCGAGCTACACTCAAGAGTACACGATCAATGAAACCCTATGGGGAAAATCAAACTCCGACATGGTACAAGTTGCAAGCTCACCAGCTAGCCTATGATGGGCTGTCACTAGATAGGCTTAACTGTCAACTTTCCCATGGCTGCGTCATTCTCAGCCCGAGCTACACTCAAGAGTACACGATCAATGAAGCGCTAAGGGGAAAGTAGAAATCCTGCTTCATACAAAATGCCGAGTAAGCGATCAATGAAACCCTATGGTGAAAATCAAACTCCGGCATGATACAAGTTGCAAGATCACCCAGCTAGCCTATGATGGGTTGTCACTAGATAGGCTTAACTGTCAACTTTCCCATGGCTGCGACCTTCTCAGCCCGAGCTACACTCAAGAGTACACAATCAATGAAACCCTATGGGGAAAATCAAACTCCGACATGGTACAGGAGTTGCAAGATCACCCAGCTAGCCTATGATGGGCTGTCACTAGATAGGCTTAACTGTCAACTTTCCCATGGCTTGCGTCATTCTCAGCCCGAGCTACACTCAAGAGTACACGATCAATGAAGCGCTAAGGGAAAGTAGAAATCCTGCTTCATTGAAGTTGCCGAGTAAGCGATCAATGAAAACCTATGGTGATAAATCAAACTCCGGCATGATACAAGTTGCAAGATCACCCAGCTAGCCTATGATGGGTTGTCACTAGATAGGCTTAACTGTCAACTTTCCCATGCTGCGACCTTCTCAGCCCGAGCTACACTCAAGAGTACTACGATCAATGAAACCCTATGGGGAAAATCAAACCTCCGACATGGA
>NW_027440966.1:0-49832 GCF_031893055.1 Leptodactylus fuscus
TAGGAAGGCGGAGCTACGGCTCTCAGAAGAGAGGCAACTTTAAAGGGCGAATGGCTTTCAAATGGGGTGAAATAGGCCCATTTTGGGAGGCCGCAGCTCCTCCAAATCAGGTCCGAGAAGCACAATTCTGGTATATTTTGAAAAGGGCGGATCTCTGGATTTAAAACGCTTCTCTCGGATTTCGATTGGGTGCATAGAACCGGAGCAGACAGTACCGCGCGCACCTACCCGCCACGCCGGGGCCTTTGGCCTACAGGGTTGATTGACCCCTCGTTGGAAAGCTCTAGATCTCTACTTTTCAAGGAAACCGGAATCCAGTCGATCGGATGTAAGGAGGCGGAGCTACGTCTCCCGGAAGAGAGGCAACTTTAAAGGGCGAATGGCTTTCAAATGGGGTGAAATAGACCCACTTTGGAAGGCCGCAGCTCCTCCAAATCAGGTCTGAGAAGCACAATTCTGGTATATTTTGAAAGGGCGGATCTCTGGCTTTAAAACGCTTCTCTCGGATTTTCGATTGGGTGCATAGTACCGGAGCAGACAGTACCGGCGCGCACCTACCCGCCACGCCGGGGCCTTTGGGCCTACAGGGTTGTTTGACCCCTCGTTGGAAAGCTCTAGATCTCTACTTTTCAAGGAAACCGGATCCAGTCGATCGGATGTAAGGAGGCGGAGCTACGTCTCCCGGAAGAGAGGCAACTTTAAAGTGCGAATGGCTTTCAAATGGAGGGTGAAATAGGCCCACTTTGGGAGGCCGCAGCTCCTCCAAATCAGGTCCTGAGAAGCACAATTCTGGTATATTTTGAAAGGGCGGATCTCTGGCTTTAAAACGCTTCTCTCGGATTTTCGATTGGGCGCATAGTACCGGAGCAGACAGTACCGGCGCGCACCTACCCGCCACGCCGGGGCCTTTTGGCCTACAGGGTTGATTGACCCCTCGTTGGAAAGCTCTAGATCTCTACTTTTCAAGGAAACCGGAATCCAGTCGATCGGATGTAAGGAGGCGGAGCTACGTCTCCCGGAAGAGAGGCAACTTTAAAGGGCGAATGGCTTTCAAATGGGGTGAAATAGACCCACTTTGGAAGGGCCGCAGCTCCTCCAAATCAGGTCCGAGAAGCACAATTCTGGTATATTTTGAAAGGGCGGATCTCTGGCTTTAAAACGCTTCTCTCGGATTTTCGATTGGGTGCATAGTACCGGAGCAGACAGTACCGGCGCGCACCTACCCGCCACGCCGGGGCCTTTGGGCCTACAGGGTTGTTTGACCCCCTCGTTGGAAAGCTCTAGATCTCTACTTTTCAAGGAAACCGGAATCCAGTCGATCGGATGTAAGGAGGCGGAGCTACGTCTCCCGGAGAGAGAGCAACTTTAAAGTGCGAATGGCTTTCAAATGGGGTGAAATAGGCCCACTTTGGAGGCCGCAGCTCCTCCAAATCAGGTCTGAGAAGCACAATTCTGGTATATTTTGAAAGGGCGGATCTCTGGCTTTAAAACGCTTCTCTCGGATTTTCGATTGGGCGCATAGTACCGGAGCAGACAGTACCGGCGCGCACCTACCCGCCACGCCGGGGCCTTTGGGCCTACAGGGTTGATCGACCCCTCGTTGGAAAGCTCTAGATCTCTACTTTTCAAGGAAACCGGAATCCAGTCGATCGGATGTAAGGAGGCGGAGCTACGTCTCCCAGAAGAGAGGCAACTTTAAAGGGCGAATGGCTTTCAAATGGGGTGAAATAGGCCCACTTTGGGAGGCCGCAGCTCCTCCAAATCAGGTCCGAGAAGCACAATTCTGGTATATTTTGAAAGGGCGGATCTCTGGCTTTAAAACGCTTCTCTCGGATTTTCGATTGGGCGCATAGTACCGGAGCAGACAGTACCGGCGCGCACCTACCCGCCACGCCGGGGCCTTTGGGCCTACAGGGTTGATCGACCCCTTCGTTGGAAAGCTCTAGATCTCTACTTTTCAAGGAAACCGGAATCCAGTCGATCGGATGTAAGGAGGCGGAGCTACGTCTCCTGGAAGAGAGGCAACTTTAAAGGGCGAATGGCTTTCAAATGGGTGTGAAATAGGCCCACTTTGGAGGCCGCAGCTCCTCCAAATCAGGTCCGAGAAGCACAATTCTGGTATATTTTGAAAGGGCGGATCTCTGCTTTAAAACGCTTCTCTCGGATTTTCGATTGGGCGCATAGTACCGGAGCAGACAGTACCGGCGCGCACCTACCCGCCACGCCGGGGCCTTTGGGCCTACAGGGTTGATCGACCCCTCATTGGAAAGCTCTAGATCTCTACTTTTCAAGGAAACCGGAATCCAGTCGATCGGATGTAAGGAGGCGGAGTTACGTCTCCCGGAAGAGAGGCAACTTTAAAGGGCGAATGGCTTTCAAATGGGGTGAAATAGGCCCACTTTGGGAGCCGCAGCTCCTCCAAATCAGGTCCGAGAAGCACAATTCTGGTATATTTTGAAAGGGCGGATCTCAGGCTTTAAAACGCTTCTCTCGGATTTTCGATTGGGCGCATAGTACCGGAGCAGACAGTACGCGCGCGCACCTACCCGCCACGCCGGGGGCCTTTGGGCCTACAGGGTTGATCGACCCCTCGTTGGAAAGCTCTAGATCTCTACTTTTCAAGGAAACCGGAATCCAGTTGATCGGACGTAAGGAGGCGGAGCTATGTCTCCCGGAAGAGAGGCAACTTTAAAGGGCGAATGGCTTTCAAATGGGGTGAAATAGGCCCACTTTGGGAGGCCGTAGCTCCTCCAAATCAGGTCCGAGAAGCACAATTCTGGTATATTTTGAAAGGCGGATCTTTGGCTTTAAAACGCTTCTCTCGGATTTTCGATTGGGTGCATAGTACCGGAGCAGACAGTACCGGCGCGCACCTACCCGCCACGCCGGGGCCTTTGGGCCTACAGGGTTGATCGACCCCCTCGTTGGAAAGCTCTAGATCTCTACTTTTAAGGAAACCGGAATCCAGTTGATCGGACATAAGAAGGCGGAGCTACGGCTCTCAGAAGAGAGGCAACTTTAAAGGGCGAATGGCTTTCAAATGGGGTGAAATAGGCCCACTTTGGGAGGCCGCAGCTCCTCCAAATCAGGTCCGAGAAGCACAATTCTGGTATATTTTGAAAGGGCGGATCTCTGGCTTTAAAAAGCTTCTCTCGGATTTTCGATTGGGCGCATAGTACCGGAGCAGACAGTACCGGCGCGCACCTACCCGCCACGCCGGGGCCTTTGGGCCTACAGGGTTGATCGACGCCTCGTTGGAAAGCTCTAGATCTCTACTTTTCAAGGAAACCGGAATCCAGTCGATCGGATGTAAGGAGGCGGAGCTACGTCTCCCAGAAGAGAGGCAACTTTAAAGGGCGAATGGCTTTCAAATGGGGTGAAATAGGCCCACTTTGGGAGGCCGCAGCTCCTCCAAATCAGGTCCGAGAAGCACAATTCTGGTATATTTTGAAAGGGCGGATCTCTGGCTTTAAAACGCTTCTCTCGGATTTTCGATTGGGCGCATAGTACCGAAGCAGACAGTACCGGTGCGCACCTACCCGCCACGCCGGGGCCTTTGGGCCTACAGGGTTGATCGACCCCTCGTTGGAAAGCTCTAGATCTCTACTTTTCAAGGAAACCGGAATCCAGTTGATCGGACATAAGGAGGCGGAGCTACGTCTCCCAGAAGAGAGGCAACTTTAAAGGGCGAATGGCTTTCAAATGGGGTGAAATAGGCCCACTTTGGGAGGCCGCAGCTCTCCAAATCAGGTCCGAGAAGCACAATTCTGGTATATTTTGAAAGGGCGGATCTCTGGCTTTAAAACGCTTCTCTCGGATTTTCGATTGGGCGCATAGTACCGAAGCAGACAGTACCGGCGCGCACCTACCTCGCCACGCCGGGGCCTTTGGCCTACAGGGTTGATCGACCCCTCGTTGGAAAGCTCTAGATCTCTACTTTTCAAGGAAACCGGAATCCAGTCGATCGAGACGTAAGGAGGCGGAGCTACGTCTCCCGGAAGAGAGGCAACTTTAAAGGGCGAATGGCTTTCAAATGGGGTGAAATAGGCCCACTTTGGGAGGCCGTAGCTCCTCCAAATCAGGTCCGAGAAGCACAATTCTGGTATATTTTGAAAGGGCGGATCTTTGGCTTTAAAAAGCTTCTCTCGGATTTTCGATTGGGTGCATAGTACGGAGCAGACAGTACCGGCGCGCACCTACCCGCCACGCCGGGGCCTTTGGGCCTACAGGGTTGATCGACCCCATCGTTGGAAAGCTCTAGATCTCTACTTTTCAAGGAAACCGGAATCCAGTTGATCGGACGTAAGAAGGCGGAGCTACGTCTCCCGGAAGAGAGGCAACTTTAAAGGGCGAATGGCTTTCAAATGGGTGAAATAGACCCACTTTGGAAGGCCGCAGCTCCTCCAAATCAGGTCCGAGAAGCACAATTCTGGTATATTTTGAAAGGGGCGGATCTCTGGCTTTAAAACGCTTCTCTCGGATTTTCGATTGGGTGCATAGTACCGGAGCAGACAGTACCGGCGCGCACCTACCCGCCACGCCGGGCCTTTGGGCCTACAGGGTTGTTTGACCCTCGTTGGAAAGCTCTAGATCTCTACTTTTCAAGGAAACCGGAATCCAGTCGATCGGATGTAAGGAGGCGGAGCTACGTCTCCCGGAAGAGAGGCAACTTTAAAGTGCGAATGGCTTTCAAATGGGTGTGAAATAGGCCACTTTGGGAGGCCGCAGCTCCTCCAAATCAGGTCTGAGAAGCACAATTCTGGTATATTTTGAAAGGGCGGATCTCTGGCTTTAAAACGCTTCTCTCGGATTTTCGATTGGGCGCATAGTACCGGAGCAGACAGTACCGGCGCGCACCTACCCGCCACGCCGGGGCCTTTGGGCCTACAGGGTTGATCGACCCTCGTTGGAAAGCTCTAGATCTCTACTTTTCAAGGAAACCGGAATCCAGTCGATCGGATGTAAGGAGGCGGAGCTACGTCTCCCCGGAAGAGAGGCAACTTCAAAGCGCGAATGGCTTTCAAATGGGGTGAAATAGGCCCACTTTGGGAGGCAGCAGTTCCTCCAAATCAGGTCCGAGAAGCACAATTCTGGTATATTTTGAAAGGGCGGATCTCTGGCTTTAAAACGCTTCTCTCGGATTTTCGATTGGGCGCATAGTACCAGGAGCAGACAGTACCCGGCGCGCACCTACCCGCCACGCCGGGGCCTTTGGGCCTACAGGGTTGATCGACCCCCTCGTTGGAAAGCTCTAGATCTCTACTTTTCAAGGAAACCGGAATCCCAGTCGATCGGAACGTAAGGAGGCGGAGCTACGTCTCCCGGAAGAGACGCAACTTTAAAGGGCGAATGGCTTTTCAAATGGGGTGAAATAGGCCCACTTTGGGAGGCCGCAGCTCCTCCAAATCAGGTCCGAGAAGCACAATTCTGGTATATTTTGAAAGGGCGGATCTCTGGCTTTAAAACGCTTCTCTCGGACTTTTCGATTGGGCGCATAGTACCGGAGCAGACAGTACCGGCGCGCCCCTACCCGCCACGCCGGGGCCTTTGGGCCTACAGGGTTGATTGACCCCTCGTTGGAAAGCTCTAGATCTCTACTTTTCAAGGAAACCGGAATCCAGTCGATCGGATGTAAGGAGGCGGAGCTACGTCTCCCGGAAGAGAGGCAACTTTAAAGGGCGAATGGCTTTCAAATGGGGTGAAATAGACCCACTTTGGAAGGCCGCAGCTCCTCCAAATCAGGTCCGAGAAGCACAATTCTGGTATATTTTGAAAGGGCGGATCTCTGGCTTTAAAACGCTTCTCTCGGATTTTCGATTGGGTGCATAGTACCGGAGCAGACAGTACCGGCGCGCACCTACCCCGCCACGCCGGGGCCTTTGGGCCTACAGGGTTGTTTGACCCCTCGTTGGAAAGCTCTAGATCTCTACTTTTCAAGGAAACCGGAATCCAGTCGATCGGATGTAAGGAGGCGGAGCTACGTCTCCCGGAAGAGAGGCAACTTTAAAGTGCGAATGGCTTTCAAATGGGGTGAAATAGGCCCACTTTGGGAGGCCGCAGCTCCTCCAAATCAGGTCTGAGAAGCACAATTCTGGTATATTTTGAAAGGGCGGATCTCTGGCTTTAAAACGCTTCTCTCGGATTTTCGATTGGGCGCATAGTACCGGAGCAGACAGTACCGGCGCGCACCTACCCGCCACGCCGGGGCCTTTGGGCCTACAGGGTTGATTGACCCCTCGTTGGAAAGCTCTAGATCTCTACTTTTCAAGGAAACCGGAATCCAGTCGATCGGATGTAAGGAGGCGGAGCTACGTCTCCCGGAAGAGAGGCAACTTTAAAGGGCGAATGGCTTTCAAATGGGGTGAAATAGACCCCACTTTGGAAGGCCGCAGCTCCTCCAAATCAGGTCCGAGAAGCACAATTCTGGTATATTTTGAAAGGGCGGATCTCTGGCTTTAAAACGCTTCTCTCGGATTTTCGATTGGGTGCATAGTACCGGAGCAGACAGTACCGGCGCGCACCTACCCGCCACGCCGGGGCCTTTGGGCTACAGGGTTGTTTGACCCCTCGTTGGAAAGCTCTAGATCTCTACTTTTCAAGGAAACCGGAATCCAGTCGATCGGATGTAAGGAGGCGGAGCTACGTCTCCCGGAAGAGAGGCAACTTTAAAGGGCGAATGGCTTTCAAATGGGGTGAAATAGGCCCACTTTGGGAGGCCGCAGCTCCTCCAAATCAGGTCTGAGAAGCACAATTCTGGTATATTTTGAAAGGGCGGATCTCTGGCTTTAAAACGCTTCTCTCGGATTTCGATTGGGCGCATAGTACCGGAGCAGACAGTACCGGCGCGCACCTACCCGCCACGCCGGGGCCTTTGGGCCTACAGGGTTGATCGACCCCTCGTTGGAAAGCTCTAGATCTCTACTTTTCAAGGAAACCGGAATCCAGTCGATCGGATGTAAGGAGGCGGAGCTACGTCTCCCAGAAGAGAGGCAACTTTAAAGGGCGAATGGCTTTCAAATGGGGTGAAATAGGCCCACTTTGGGAGGCCGCAGCTCCTCCAAATCAGGTCCGAGAAGCACAATTCTGGTATATTTTGAAAGGCGGATCTCTGGCTTTAAAACGCTTCTCTCGGATTTTCGATTGGGCGCATAGTACCGGAGCAGACAGTACCGGCGCGCACCTACCCGCCACGCCGGGGCCTTTGGGCCTACAGGGTTGATCGACCCCATCGTTGGAAAGCTCTAGATCTCTACTTTTCAAGGAAACCGGAATCCAGTCGATCGGATGTAAGGAGGCGGAGCTACGTCTCCTGGAAGAGAGGCAACTTTAAAGGGCGAATGGCTTTCAAATGGGGTGAAATAGGCCCACTTTGGGAGGCCGCAGCTCCTCCAAATCAGGTCCGAGAAGCACAATTCTGGTATATTTTGAAAGGGCGGATCTCTGGCTTTAAAACGCTTCTCTCGGATTTTCGATTGGGCGCATAGTACCGGAGCAGACAGTACCGGCGCGCACCTACCCGCCACGCCGGGGCCTTTGGGCCTACAGGGTTGATCGACCCCTCATTGGAAAGCTCTAGATCTCTACTTTTCAAGGAAACCGGAATCCAGTCGATCGGATGTAAGGAGGCGGAGCTACGTCTCCCGGAAGAGAGGCAACTTTAAAGGGCGAATGGCTTTTCAAATGGGGTGAAATAGGCCCACTTTGGGAGGCCGCAGCTCCCTCCAAATCAGGTCCGAGAAGCACAATTCTGGTATATTTTGAAAGGGCGGATCTCAGGCTTTAAAACGCTTCTCTCGGATTTTCGATTGGGCGCATAGTACCGGAGCAGACAGTACCGGCGCGCACCTACCCGCCACGCCGGGGCCTTTGGGCCTACAGGGTTGATCGACCCCCTCGTTGGAAAGCTCTAGATCTCTACTTTTCAAGGAAACCGGAATCCAGTCGATCGGACGTAAGGAGGCGGAGCTATGTCTCCCGGAAGAGAGGCAACTTTAAAGGGCGAATGGCTTTCAAATGGGGTGAAATAGGCCCACTTTGGGAGGCCGCAGCTCCTCCAAATCAGGTCCGAGAAGCACAATTCTGGTATATTTTGAAAGGGCGGATCTCTGGCTTTAAAACGCTTCTCTCGGATTTTCGATTGGGCGCATAGTACCGGAGCAGACAGTACCGGCGCGCACCTACCCGCCACGCCGGGGCCTTTGGGCCTACAGGGTTGATTGACCCCTCGTTGGAAAGCTCTAGATCTCTACTTTTCAAGGAAACCGGAATCCAGTCGATCGGATGTAAGGAGGCGGAGCTACGTCTCCCGGAAGAGAGGCAACTTTAAAGGGCGAATGGCTTTCAAATGGGGTGAAATAGGCCCACTTTGGGAGGCCGCAGCTCCTCCAAATCAGGTCCGAGAAGCACAATTCTGGTATATTTTGAAAGGGCGGATCTCTGGCTTTAAAACGCTTCTCTCGGATTTTCGATTGGGCGCATAGTACCGGAGCAGACAGTACCGGCGCGCACCTACCCGCCACGCCGGGGCCTTTGGGCCTACAGGGTTGATCGACTCCTCGTTGGAAAGTTCTAGATCTCTACTTTTCAAGGAAACCGGAATCCAGTCGATCGGATGTAAGGAGGCGGAGCTACGTCTCCTGGAAGAGAGGCAACTTTAAAGGGCGAATGGCTTTCAAATGGGGTGAAATAGGCCCACTTTGGGAGGCCGCAGCTCCTCCAAATCAGGTCCGAGAAGCACAATTCTGGTATATTTTGAAAGGGCGGATCTCTGGCTTTAAAACGCTTCTCTCGGATTTTCGATTGGGCGCATAGTACCGGAGCAGACAGTACCGGCGCGCACCTACCCGCCACGCCGGGGCCTTTGGGCCTACAGGGTTGATCGACCCCTCATTGGAAAGCTCTAGATCTCTACTTTTCAAGGAAACCGGAATCCAGTCGATCGGATGTAAGGAGGCGGAGCTACGTCTCCCGGAAGAGAGGCAACTTTAAAGGGCGAATGGCTTTCAAATGGGGTGAAATAGGCCCACTTTGGGAGGCCGCAGCTCCTCCAAATCAGGTCCGAGAAGCACAATTCTGGTATATTTTGAAAGGGCGGATCTCAGGCTTTAAAACCGCTTCTCTCGGATTTTCGATTGGGCGCATAGTACCGGAGCAGACAGTACCGGCGCGCACCTACCCGCCACGCCGGGGCCTTTGGGCCTACAGGGTTGATCGACCCCCTCGTTGGAAAGCTCTAGATCTCTACTTTTCAAGGAAACCGGAATCCAGTCGATCGGACGTAAGGAGGCGGAGCTACGTCTCCCGGAAGAGAGGCAACTTTAAAGGGCGAATGGCTTTCAAATGGGGTGAAATAGGCCCACTTAGGGAGGCCGTAGCTCGCTCCAAATCAGGTCCGAGAAGCACAATTCTGGTATATTTTGAAAGGGCGGATCTTTGGCTTTAAAACGCTTCTCTCGGATTTTCGATTGGGTGCATAGTACCGGAGCAGACAGTACCGGCGCGCACCTACCCGCCACGCCGGGGCCTTTGGCCTACAGGGTTGATCGACCCCCTCGTTGGAAAGCTCTAGATCTCTACTTTTAAGGAAACCGGAATCCAGTTGATCGGACGTAAGAAGGCGGAGCTACGGCTCTCAGAAGAGAGGCAACTTTAAAGGGCGAATGGCTTCTCAAATGGGGTGAAATAGGCCCACTTTGGGAGGCCGCAGCTCCTCCAAATCAGGTCCGAGAAGCACAATTCTGGGTATATATTTTGAAAGGGCGGATCTCTGGCTTTAAAAAGCTTCTCTCGGATTTTCGATTGGGCGCATAGTACCGGAGCAGACAGTACCGGCGCGCACCTACCCCGCCACGCCGGGCCTTTCGGCCTACAGGGTTGATCGACGCCATCGTTGGAAAGCTCTAGATCTCTACTTTTCAAGGAAACCGGAATCCAGTCGATCGGATGTAAGGAGGCGGAGCTACGTCTCCCAGAAGAGAGGCAACTTTAAAGGGGCGAATGGCTTTCAAATGGGGTGAAATAGGCCCACTTTGGGAGGCCGCAGCTCCTCCAAATCAGGTCCGAGAAGCACAATTCTGGTATATTTTGAAAGGGCGGATCTCTGGCTTTAAAACGCTTCTCTCTCGGATTTTCGATTGGGCGCATAGTACCGGAGCAGACAGTACCGGTGCGCACCTACCCGCCACGCCGGGGCCTTTGGGCCTACAGGGTTGATCGACCCCCTCGTTGGAAAGCTCTAGATCTCTACTTTTCAAGGAAACCGGAATCCAGTTGATCGGACATAAGGAGGCGGAGCTACGTCTCCCAGAAGAGAGGCAACTTTAAAGGGCGAATGGCTTTCAAATGGGGTGAAATAGGCCCACTTTGGGAGGCCGCAGCTCCTCCAAATCAGGTCCGAGAAGCACAATTCTGGTATATTTTGAAAGGGCGGATCTCTGGCTTTAAAACGCTTCTCTCGGATTTTCGATTGGGCGCATAGTACCGAAGCAGACAGTACCGGCGCGCACCTACCCGCCACGCCGGGGCCTTTGGGCCTACAGGGTTGATCGACCCCATCGTTGGAAAGCTCTAGATCTCTACTTTTCAAGGAAACCGGAATCCAGTCGATCGGACGTAAGGAGGCGGAGCTACGTCTCCCGGAAGAGAGGCAACTTTAAAGGGCGAATGGCTTTCAAATGGGGTGAAATAGGCCCACTTTGGGAGGCCGTAGCTCCTCCAAATCAGGTCCGAGAAGCACAATTCTGGTATATTTTGAAAGGGCGGATCTTTGGCTTTAAAAAGCTTCTCTCGGATTTTCGATTGGGTGCATAGTACCGGAGCAGACAGTACCGGCGCGCACCTACCCCGCCACGCCGGGGCCTTTGGGCCTACAGGGTTGATCGACCCCTCGTTGGAAAGCTCTAGATCTCTACTTTTCAAGGAAACCGGAATCCAGTTGATCGGACGTAAGAAGGCGGAGCTACGGCTCTCAGAAGAGAGGCAACTTTAAAGGGCGAATGGCTTTCAAATGGGGTGAAATAGGCCCATTTTGGGAGGCCGCAGCTCCTCCAAATCAGGTCCGAGAAGCACAATTCTGGTATATTTTGAAAGGGCGGATCTCTGGATTTAAAACGCTTCTCTCGGATTTTCGATTGGGTGCATAGAACCGGAGCAGACAGTACCGGCGCGCACCTACCCGCCCACGCCGGGGCCTTTGGGCCTACAGGGTTGATTGACCCCTCGTTGGAAAGCTCTAGATCTCTACTTTTCAAGGAAACCGGAATCCAGTCGATCGGAATGTAAGGAGGCGGAGCTACGTCTCCCGGAAGAGAGGCAACTTTAAAGGGCGAATGGCTTTCAAATGGGGTGAAATAGACCCCACTTTGGAAGGCCGCAGCTCCTCCAAATCAGGTCTGAGAAGCACAATTCTGGTATATTTTGAAAGGGCGGATCTCTGGCTTTAAAACGCTTCTCTCGGATTTTCGATTGGGTGCATAGTACCGGAGCAGACAGTACCGGCGCGCACCTACCCGCCACGCCGGGGCCTTTGGGCCTACAGGGTTGTTTGACCCCTCGTTGGAAAGCTCTAGATCTCTACTTTTCAAGGAAACCGGAATCCAGTCGATCGGATGTAAGGAGGCGGAGCTACGTCTCCCGAAGAGAGGCAACTTTAAAGTGCGAATGGCTTTCAAATGGGGTGAAATAGGCCCACTTTGGGAGGGCCGCAGCTCCTCCAAATCAGGTCTGAGAAGCACAATTCTGGTATATTTTGAAAGGGCGGATCTCTGGCTTTAAAACGGCTTCTCTCGGATTTTCGATTGGGCGCATAGTACCGGAGCAGACAGTACCGGCGCGCACCTACCCGCCACGCGGGGCCTTTGGGCCTACAGGGTTGATTGACCCCTCGTTGAGAAAGCTCTAGATCTCTACTTTTCAAGGAAACCGGAATCCAGTCGATCGGATGTAAGGAGGCGGAGCTACGTCTCCCGGAAGAGAGGCAACTTTAAAGGGCGAATGGCTTTCAAATGGGGTGAAATAGACCCACTTTGGAAGGCCGCAGCTCCTCCAAATCAGGTCCGAGAAGCACAATTCTGGTATATTTTGAAAGGGCGGATCTCTGGCTTTAAAACGCTTCTCTCGGATTTTCGATTGGGTGCATAGTACCGGAGCAGACAGTACCCGGCGCGCACCCTACCCCGCCACGCCGGGGCCTTTGGGCCTACAGGGTTGTTTGACCCCTCGTTGGAAAGCTCTAGATCTCTACTTTTCAAGGAAACCGGAATCCAGTCGATCGGATGTAAGGAGGCGGAGCTACGTCTCCCGGAAGAGAGGCAACTTTAAAGTGCGAATGGCTTTCAAATGGGGTGAAATAGGCCCACTTTGGGAGGCCGCAGCTCCTCCAAATCAGGTCTGAGAAGCACAATTCTGGTATATTTTGAAAGGGCGGATCTCTGGCTTTAAAACGCTTCTCTCGGATTTTCGATTGGGCGCATAGTACCAGGAGCAGACAGTACCGGCGCGCACCTACCCGCCACGCCGGGGCCTTTGGGCCTACAGGGTTGATCGACCCCTCGTTGGAAAGCTCTAGATCTCTACTTTTCAAGGAAACCGGAATCCAGTCGATCGGATGTAAGGAGGCGGAGCTACGTCTCCCAGAAGAGAGGCAACTTTAAAGGGCGAATGGCTTTCAAATGGGGTGAAATAGGCCCACTTTGGGAGGCCGCAGCTCCTCCAAATCAGGTCCGAGAAGCACAATTCTGGTATATTTTGAAAGGGCGGATCTCTGGCTTTAAAACGCTTCTCTCGGATTTTCGATTGGGCGCATAGTACCGGAGCAGACAGTACCGGCGCGCACCTACCCGCCACGCCGGGGCCTTTGGGCCTACAGGGTTGATCGACCCCTCGTTGGAAAGCTCTAGATCTCTACTTTTCAAGGAAACCGGAATCCAGTCGATCGGATGTAAGGAGGCGGAGCTACGTCTCCTGGAAGAGAGGCAACTTTAAAGGGCGAATGGCTTTTCAAATGGGGTGAAATAGGCCCACTTTGGGAGGCCGCAGCTCCTCCAAATCAGGTCCGAGAAGCACAATTCTGGTATATTTTGAAGGGCGGATCTCTGGCTTTAAAACGCTTCTCTCGGATTTTCGATTGGGCGCATAGTACCGGAGCAGACAGTACCGGCGCGCACCTACCCGCCACGCCGGGGCCTTTGGGCCTACAGGGTTGATCGACCCCTCATTGGAAAGCTCTAGATCTCTACTTTTCAAGGAAACCGGAATCCAGTCGATCGGATGTAAGGAGGCGGAGTTACGTCTCCCGGAAGAGAGGCAACTTTAAAGGGCGAATGGCTTTCAAATGGGGTGAAATAGGCCCACTTTGGGAGGCCGCAGCTCCTCCAAATCAGGTCCGAGAAGCACAATTCTGGTATATTTTGAAAGGGCGGATCTCAGGCTTTAAAACGCTTCTCTCGGATTTTCGATTGGGCGCATAGTACCGGAGCAGACAGTACCGGCGCGCACCTACCCGCCACGCCGGGGCCTTTGGGCCTACAGGGTTGATCGACCCCTTCGTTGGAAAGCTCTAGATCTCTACTTTTCAAGGAAACCGGAATCCAGTTGATCGGACGTAAGGAGGCGGAGCTATGTCTCCCGGAAGAGAGGCAACTTTAAAGGGCGAATGGCTTTCAAATGGGGTGAAATAGGCCCACTTTGGGAGGCCGTAGCTCCTCCAAATCAGGTCCGAGAAGCACAATTCTGGTATATTTTGAAAGGGCGGATCTTTGGCTTTAAAACGCTTCTCTCGGATTTTCGATTGGGTGCATAGTACCGGAGCAGACAGTACCGGCGCGCACCTACCCGCCACGCCGGGGCCTTTGGGCCTACAGGGTTGATCGACCCCCTCGTTGGAAAGCTCTAGATCTCTACTTTTAAGGAAACCGGAATCCAGTTGATCGGACATAAGAAGGCGGAGCTACGGCTCTCAGAAGAGAGGCAACTTTAAAGGGCGAATGGCTTTCAAATGGGGTGAAATAGGCCCACTTTGGGAGGCCGCAGCTCCTCCAAATCAGGTCCGAGAAGCACAATTCTGGTATATTTTTGAAAGGGCGGATCTCTGGCTTTAAAAAGCTTCTCTCGGATTTTCGATTGGGCGCATAGTACCGGAGCAGACAGTACCGGCGCGCACCTACCCGCCACGCCGGGGCCCTTTGGGCCTACAGGGTTGATCGACGCCTCGTTGGAAAGCTCTAGATCTCTACTTTTCAAGGAAACCGGAATCCAGTCGATCGGATGTAAGGAGGCGGAGCTACGTCTCCCAGAAGAGAGGCAACTTTAAAGGGCGAATGGCTTTCAAATGGGGTGAAATAGGCCCACTTTGGGAGGCCGCAGCTCCTCCAAATCAGGTCCGAGAAGCACAATTCTGGTATATTTTGAAAGGGCGGATCTCTGCTTTAAAACGCTTCTCTCGGATTTTCGATTGGGCGCATAGTACCGAAGCAGACAGTACCGGTGCGCACCTACCCGCCACGCCGGGGCCTTTGGGCCCTACAGGGTTGATCGACCCCTCGTTGGAAAGCTCTAGATCTCTACTTTTCAAGGAAACCGGAATCCAGTTGATCGGACATAAGGAGGCGGAGCTACGTCTCCCAGAAGAGAGGCAACTTTAAAGGGCGAATGGCTTTCAAATGGGGTGAAATAGGCCCACTTTGGGAGGCCGCAGCTCCTCCAAATCAGGTCCGAGAAGCACAATTCTGGTATATTTTGAAAGGGCGGATCTCTGGCTTTAAAAACGCTTCTCTCGGATTTTCGATTGGGCGCATAGTACCGAAGCAGACAGTACCGGCGCGCACCTACCCGCCACGCCGGGGCCTTTGGGCCTACAGGGTTGATCGACCCCTCGTTGGAAAGCTCTAGATCTCTACTTTTCAAGGAAACCGGAATCCAGTCGATCGGACGTAAGGAGGCGGAGCTACGTCTCCCGGAAGAGAGGCAACTTTAAAGGGCGAATGGCTTTCAAATGGGGTGAAATAGGCCCACTTTGGGAGGCCGTAGCTCCTCCAAATCAGGTCCGAGAAGCACAATTCTGGTATATTTTGAAAGGCGGATCTTTGGCTTTAAAAAGCTTCTCTCGGATTTTCGATTGGGTGCATAGTACCGGAGCAGACAGTACCGGCGCGCACCTACCCCGCCACGCCGGGGCCTTTGGGCCTACAGGGTTGATCGACCCCTTTCGTTGGAAAGCTCTAGATCTCTACTTTTCAAGGAAACCGGAATCCAGTTGATCGGACGTAAGAAGGCGGAGCTACGTCTCCCGGAAGAGAGGCAACTTTAAAGGGCGAATGGCTTTCAAATGGGGTGAAATAGACCCACTTTGGAAGGCCGCAGCTCCTCCAAATCAGGTCCGAGAAGCACAATTCTGGTATATTTTGAAAGGGCGGATCTCTGGCTTTAAAAACGCTTCTCTCGGATTTTCGATTGGGTGCATAGTACCGGAGCAGACAGTACCGGCGCGCACCTACCCGCCACGCCGGGGCCTTTGGGCCTACAGGGTTGTTTGACCCCTCGTTGGAAAGCTCTAGATCTCTACTTTTCAAGGAAACCGGAATCCAGTCGATCGGATGTAAGGAGGCGGAGCTACGTCTCCCGGAAGAGAGGCAACTTTAAAGTGCGAATGGCTTTCAAATGGGGTGAAATAGGCCCACTTTGGGAGGCCGCAGCTCCTCCAAATCAGGTCTGAGAAGCACAATTCTGGTATATTTTGAAAGGGCGGATCTCTGGCTTTAAAACGCTTCTCTCGGATTTTCGATTGGGCGCATAGTACCGGAGCAGACAGTACCGGCGCGCACCTACCCGCCACGCCGGGGCCTTTGGGCCTACAGGGTTGATCGACCCCTCGTTGGGAAAGCTCTAGATCTCTACTTTTCAAGGGAAACCGGAATCCAGTCGATCGGATGTAAGGAGGCGGAGCTACGTCTCCCGGAAGAGAGGCAACTTCAAAGCGCGAATGGCTTTCAAATGGGGTGAAATAGGCCCACTTTGGGAGGCAGCAGTTCCTCCAAATCAGGTCCGAGAAGCACAATTCTGGTATATTTTGAAAGGGCGGATCTCTGGCTTTAAAACGCTTCTCTCGGATTTTCGATTGGGCGCATAGTACCGGAGCAGACAGTACCGGCGCGCACCTACCCCGCCACGCCGGGGCCTTTGGGCCTACAGGGTTGATCGACCCCTCGTTGGAAAGCTCTAGATCTCTACTTTTCAAGGAAACCGGAATCCAGTCGATCGGATGTAAGGAGGCGGAGCTACGTCTCCCGGAAGAGACGCAACTTTAAAGGGCGAATGGCTTTCAAATGGGGTGAAATATCAGGTCCGAGAAGCACAATTCTGGTATATTTTGAAAGGGCGGATCTCTGGCTTTAAAACGCTTCTCTCGGATTTTCGATTGGGCGCATAGTACCGGAGCAGACAGTACCGGCGCGCACCTACCCGCCACGCCGGGGCCTTTGGGCCTACAGGGTTGATTGACCCCTCGTTGGAAAGCTCTAGATCTCTACTTTTCAAGGAAACCGGAATCCAGTCGATCGGATGTAAGGAGGCGGAGCTACGTCTCCCGGAAGAGAGGCAACTTTAAAGGGCGAATGGCTTTCAAATGGGGTGAAATAGACCCACTTTGGAAGGCCGCAGCTCCTCCAAATCAGGTCCGAGAAGCACAATTCTGGTATATTTTGAAAGGGCGGATCTCTGGCTTTAAAACGCTTCTCTCGGATTTTCGATTGGGTGCATAGTACCGGAGCAGACAGTACCGGCGCGCACCTACCCGCCACGCCGGGGCCTTTGGGCCTACAGGGTTGTTTGACCCCTCGTTGGAAAGCTCTAGATCTCTACTTTTCAAGGAAACCGGAATCCAGTCGATCGGATGTAAGGAGGCGGAGCTACGTCTCCCGGAAGAGAGGCAACTTTAAAGTGCGAATGGCTTTCAAATGGGGTGAAATAGGCCCACTTTGGGAGGCCGCAGCTCCTCCAAATCAGGTCTGAGAAGCACAATTCTGGTATATTTTGAAAGGGCGGATCTCTGGCTTTAAAACGCTTCTCTCGGATTTTCGATTGGGCGCATAGTACCGGAGCAGACAGTACCGGCGCGCACCTACCCGCCACGCCGGGGCCTTTGGGCCTACAGGGTTGATTGACCCCTCGTTGGAAAGCTCTAGATCTCTACTTTTCAAGGAAACCGGAATCCAGTCGATCGGATGTAAGGAGGCGGAGCTACGTCTCCCGGAAGAGAGGCAACTTTAAAGGGCGAATGGCTTTCAAATGGGGTGAAATAGACCCACTTTGGAAGGCCGCAGCTCCTCCAAATCAGGTCCGAGAAGCACAATTCTGGTATATTTTGAAAGGGCGGATCTCTGGCTTTAAAACGCTTCTCTCGGATTTTCGATTGGGTGCATAGTACCGGAGCAGACAGTACCGGCGCGCACCTACCCGCCACGCCGGGGCCTTTGGGCCTACAGGGTTGTTTGACCCCTCGTTGGAAAGCTCTAGATCTCTACTTTTCAAGGAAACCGGAATCCAGTCGATCGGATGTAAGGAGGCGGAGCTACGTCTCCCGGAAGAGAGGCAACTTTAAAGGGCGAATGGCTTTCAAATGGGGTGAAATAGGCCCACTTTGGGAGGCCGCAGCTCCTCCAAATCAGGTCTGAGAAGCACAATTCTGGTATATTTTGAAAGGGCGGATCTCTGGCTTTAAAACGCTTCTCTCGGATTTTCGATTGGGCGCATAGTACCGGAGCAGACAGTACCGGCGCGCACCTACCCGCCACGCCGGGGCCTTTGGGCCTACAGGGTTGATCGACCCCTCGTTGGAAAGCTCTAGATCTCTACTTTTCAAGGAAACCGGAATCCAGTCGATCGGATGTAAGGAGGCGGAGCTACGTCTCCCAGAAGAGAGGCAACTTTAAAGGGCGAATGGCTTTCAAATGGGGTGAAATAGGCCCACTTTGGGAGGCCGCAGCTCCTCCAAATCAGGTCCGAGAAGCACAATTCTGGTATATTTTGAAAGGGCGGATCTCTGGCTTTAAAACGCTTCTCTCGGATTTTCGATTGGGCGCATAGTACCGGAGCAGACAGTACCGGCGCGCACCTACCCGCCACGCCGGGGCCTTTGGGCCTACAGGGTTGATCGACCCCTCGTTGGAAAGCTCTAGATCTCTACTTTTCAAGGAAACCGGAATCCAGTCGATCGGATGTAAGGAGGCGGAGCTACGTCTCCTGGAAGAGAGGCAACTTTAAAGGGCGAATGGCTTTCAAATGGGGTGAAATAGGCCCACTTTGGGAGGCCGCAGCTCCTCCAAATCAGGTCCGAGAAGCACAATTCTGGTATATTTTGAAAGGGCGGATCTCTGGCTTTAAAACGCTTCTCTCGGATTTTCGATTGGGCGCATAGTACCGGAGCAGACAGTACCGGCGCGCACCTACCCGCCACGCCGGGGCCTTTGGGCCTACAGGGTTGATCGACCCCTCATTGGAAAGCTCTAGATCTCTACTTTTCAAGGAAACCGGAATCCAGTCGATCGGATGTAAGGAGGCGGAGCTACGTCTCCCGGAAGAGAGGCAACTTTAAAGGGCGAATGGCTTTCAAATGGGGTGAAATAGGCCCACTTTGGGAGGCCGCAGCTCCTCCAAATCAGGTCCGAGAAGCACAATTCTGGTATATTTTGAAAGGGCGGATCTCAGGCTTTAAAACGCTTCTCTCGGATTTTCGATTGGGCGCATAGTACCGGAGCAGACAGTACCGGCGCGCACCTACACGCCACGCCGGGGCCTTTGGGCCTACAGGGTTGATCGACCCCTCGTTGGAAAGCTCTAGATCTCTACTTTTCAAGGAAACCGGAATCCAGTCGATCGGACGTAAGGAGGCGGAGCTATGTCTCCCGGAAGAGAGGCAACTTTAAAGGGCGAATGGCTTTCAAATGGGGTGAAATAGGCCCACTTTGGGAGGCCGTAGCTCCTCCAAATCAGGTCCGAGAAGCACAATTCTGGTATATTTTGAAAGGGCGGATCTTTGGTTTTAAAACGCTTCTCTCGGATTTTCGATTGGGTGCATAGTACCGGAGCAGACAGTACCGGCGCGCACCTACCCGCCACGCCGGGGCCTTTGGGCCTACAGGGTTGATCGACCCCTCGTTGGAAAGCTCTAGATCTCTACTTTTAAGGAAACCGGAATCCAGTTGATCGGACGTAAGAAGGCGGAGCTACGGCTCTCAGAAGAGAGGCAACTTTAAAGGGCGAATGGCTTTCAAATGGGGTGAAATAGGCCCACTTTGGGAGGCCGCAGCTCCTCCAAATCAGGTCCGAGAAGCACAATTCTGGTATATTTTGAAAGGGCGGATCTCTGGCTTTAAAAAGCTTCTCTCGGATTTTCGATTGGGCGCATAGTACCGGAGCAGACAGTACCGGCGCGCACCTACCCGCCACGCCGGGGCCTTTGGGCCTACAGGGTTGATCGACGCCTCGTTGGAAAGCTCTAGATCTCTACTTTTCAAGGAAACCGGAATCCAGTCGATCGGATGTAAGGAGGCGGAGCTACGTCTCCCAGAAGAGAGGCAACTTTAAAGGGCGAATGGCTTTCAAATGGGGTGAAATAGGCCCACTTTGGGAGGCCGCAGCTCCTCCAAATCAGGTCCGAGAAGCACAATTCTGGTATATTTTGAAAGGGCGGATCTCTGGCTTTAAAACGCTTCTCTCGGATTTTCGATTGGGCGCATAGTACCGGAGCAGACAGTACCGGTGCGCACCTACCCGCCACGCCGGGGCCTTTGGGCTACAGGGTTGATCGACCCCTCGTTGGAAAGCTCTAGATCTCTACTTTTCAAGGAAACCGGAATCCAGTTGATCGGACATAAGGAGGCGGAGCTACGTCTCCCAGAAGAGAGGCAACTTTAAAGGGCGAATGGCTTTCAAATGGGGTGAAATAGGCCCACTTTGGGAGGCCGCAGCTCCTCCAAATCAGGTCCGAGAAGCACAATTCTGGTATATTTTGAAAGGGCGGATCTCTGGCTTTAAAACGCTTCTCTCGGATTTTCGATTGGGCGCATAGTACCGGAGCAGACAGTACCGGCGCGCACCTACCCGCCACGCCGGGGCCTTTGGGCCTACAGGGTTGATCGACCCCTCGTTGGAAAGCTCTAGATCTCTACTTTTCAAGGAAACCGGAATCCAGTCGATCGGATGTAAGGAGGCGGAGCTACGTCTCCCGGAAGAGAGGCAACTTTAAAGGGCGAATGGCTTTCAAATGGGGTGAAATAGGCCCACTTTGGGAGGCCGCAGCTCCTCCAAATCAGGTCTGAGAAGCACAATTCTGGTATATTTTGAAAGGGCGGATCTCTGGCTTTAAAACGCTTCTCTCGGATTTTCGATTGGGCGCATAGTACCGGAGCAGACAGTACCGGCGCGCACCTACCCGCCACGCCGGGGCCTTTGGGCCTACAGGGTTGATCGACCCCTCGTTGGAAAGCTCTAGATCTCTACTTTTCAAGGAAACCGGAATCCAGTCGATCGGACGTAAGGAGGCGGAGCTACGTCTCCCGGAAGAGAGGCAACTTCAAAGCGCGAATGGCTTTCAAATGGGGTGAAATAGGCCCACTTTGGGAGGCAGCAGTTCCTCCAAATCAGGTCCGAGAAGCACAATTCTGGTATATTTTGAAAGGGCGGATCTCTGGCTTTAAAACGCTTCTCTCGGATTTTCGATTGGGTGCATAGTACCGGAGCAGACAGTACCGGCGCGCACCTACCCGCCACGCCGGGGCCTTTGGGCCTACAGGGTTGATCGACCCCTCGTTGGAAAGCTCTAGATCTCTACTTTTCAAGGAAACCGGAATCCAGTCGATCGGATGTAAGGAGGCGGAGCTACGTCTCCCGGAAGAGACGCAACTTTAAAGGGCGAATGGCTTTCAAATGGGGTGAAATAGGCCCACTTTGGGAGGCCGCAGCTCCTCCAAATCAGGTCCGAGAAGCACAATTCTGGTATATTTTGAAAGGGCGGATCTCTGGCTTTAAAACGCTTCTCTCGGATTTTCGATTGGGCGCATAGTACCGGAGCAGACAGTACCGGCGCGCACCTACCCGCCACGCCGGGGCCTTTGGGCCTACAGGGTTGATTGACCCCTCGTTGGAAAGCTCTAGATCTCTACTTTTCAAGGAAACCGGAATCCAGTCGATCGGATGTAAGGAGGCGGAGCTACGTCTCCCGGAAGAGAGGCAACTTTAAAGGGCGAATGGCTTTCAAATGGGGTGAAAAAGGCCCACTTTGGGAGGCCGCAGCTCCTCCAAATCAGGTCCGAGAAGCACAATTCTGGTATATTTTGAAAGGGCGGATCTCTGGCTTTAAAACGCTTCTCTCGGATTTTCGATTGGGCGCATAGTACCGGAGCAGACAGTACCGGCGCGCACCTACCCGCCACGCCGGGGCCTTTGGGCCTACAGGGTTGATCGACCCCTCGTTGGAAAGCTCTAGATCTCTACTTTTCAAGGAAACCGGAATCCAGTCGATCAGATGTAAGGAGGCGGAGCTACGTCTCCCGGAAGAGAGGCAACTTTAAAGGGCGAATGGCTTTCAAATGGGGTGAAATAGGCCCACTTTGGGAGGCCGCAGCTCCTCCAAATCAGGTCCGAGAAGCACAATTCTGGTATATTTTGAAAGGGCGGATCTCTGGCTTTAAAACGCTTCTCTCGGATTTTCGATTGGGCGCATAGTACCGGAGCAGACAGTACCGGCGCGCACCTACCCGCCACGCCGGGGCCTTTGGGCCTACAGGGTTGATCGACCCCTCGTTGGAAAGCTCTAGATCTCTACTTTTCAAGGAAACCGGAATCCAGTCGATCGGATGTAAGGAGGCGGAGCTACGTCTCCAGGAAGAGAGGCAACTTTAAAGGGCGAATGGCTTTCAAATGGGGTGAAATAGGCCCACTTTGGGAGGCCGCAGCTCCTCCAAATCAGGTCCGAGAAGCACAATTCTGGTATATTTTGAAAGGGCGGATCTCTGGCTTTAAAACGCTTCTCTCGGATTTTCGATTGGGCGCATAGTACCGGAGCAGACAGTACCGGCGCGCACCTACCCGCCACGCCGGGGCCTTTGGGCCTACAGGGTTGATTGACCCCTCGTTGGAAAGCTCTAGATCTCTACTTTTCAAGGAAACCGGAATCCAGTCGATCGGATGTAAGGAGGCGGAGCTACGTCTCCCGGAAGAGAGGCAACTTTAAAGGGCGAATGGCTTTCAAATGGGGTGAAATAGGCCCACTTTGGGAGGCCGCAGCTCCTCCAAATCAGGTCCGAGAAGCACAATTCTGGTATATTTTGAAAGGGCGGATCTCTGGCTTTAAAACGCTTCTCTCGGATTTTCGATTGGGCGCATAGTACCGGAGCAGACAGTACCGGCGCGCACCTACCCGCCACGCCGGGGCCTTTGGGCCTACAGGGTTGATCGACCCCTCGTTGGAAAGCTCTAGATCTCTACTTTTCAAGGAAACCGGAATCCAGTCGATCGGATGTAAGGAGGCGGAGCTACGTCTCCAGGAAGAGAGGCAACTTTAAAGGGCGAATGGCTTTCAAATGGGGTGAAATAGGCCCACTTTGGGAGCCGCAGCTCCTCCAAATCAGGTCCGAGAAGCACAATTCTGGTATATTTTGAAAGGGCGGATCTCTGGCTTTAAAACGCTTCTCTCGGATTTTCGATTGGGCGCATAGTACCGGAGCAGACAGTACCGGCGCGCACCTACCCGCCACGCCGGGGCCTTTGGGCCTACAGGGTTGATTGACCCCTCGTTGGAAAGCTCTAGATCTCTACTTTTCAAGGAAACCGGAATCCAGTCGATCGGATGTAAGGAGGCGGAGCTACGTCTCCCGGAAGAGAGGCAACTTTAAAGGGCGAATGGCTTTCAAATGGGGTGAAATAGGCCCACTTTGGGAGGCCGCAGCTCCTCCAAATCAGGTCCGAGAAGCACAATTCTGGTATATTTTGAAAGGGCGGATCTCTGGCTTTAAAACGCTTCTCTCGGATTTTCGATTGGGCGCATAGTACCGGAGCAGACAGTACCGGCGCGCACCTACCCGCCACGCCGGGGCCTTTGGGCCTACAGGGTTGATCGACTCCTCGTTGGAAAGCTCTAGATCTCTACTTTTCAAGGAAACCGGAATCCAGTCGATCGGATGTAAGGAGGCGGAGCTACGTCTCCTGGAAGAGAGGCAACTTTAAAGGGCGAATGGCTTTCAAATGGGGTGAAATAGGCCCACTTTGGGAGGCCGCAGCTCCTCCAAATCAGGTCTGAGAAGCACAATTCTGGTATATTTTGAAAGGGCGGATCTCTGGCTTTAAAACGCTTCTCTCGGATTTTCGATTGGGCGCATAGTACCGGAGCAGACAGTACATTACCCGCGCGCGCACCTACCCGCCACGCCGGGGCCTTTGGGCCTACAGGGTTGATCGACCCCTCATTGGAAAGCTCTAGATCTCTACTTTTCAAGGAAACCGGAATCCAGTCGATCGGATGTAAGGAGGCGGAGCTACGTCTCCCGGAAGAGAGGCAACTTTAAAGTGCGAATGGCTTTCAAATGGGGTGAAATAGGCCCACTTTGGGAGGCCGCAGCTCCTCCAAATCAGGTCTGAGAAGCACAATTCTGGTATATTTTGAAAGGGCGGATCTCTGGCTTTAAAACGCTTCTCTCGGATTTTCGATTGGGCGCATAGTACCGGAGCAGACAGTACCGGCGCGCACCTACCCGCCACGCCGGGGCCTTTGGGCCTACAGGGTTGATCGACCCCTCGTTGGAAAGCTCTAGATCTCTACTTTTCAAGGAAACCGGAATCCAGTCGATCGGATGTAAGGAGGCGGAGCTACGTCTCCCGGAAGAGAGGCAACTTCAAAGCGCGAATGGCTTTCAAATGGGGTGAAATAGGCCCACTTTGGGAGGCAGCAGTTCCTCCAAATCAGGTCCGAGAAGCACAATTCTGGTATATTTTGAAAGGGCGGATCTCTGGCTTTAAAACGCTTCTCTCGGATTTTCGATTGGGCGCATAGTACCGGAGCAGACAGTACCGGCGCGCACCTACCCGCCACGCCGGGGCCTTTGGGCCTACAGGGTTGATCGACCCCTCGTTGGAAAGCTCTAGATCTCTACTTTTCAAGGAAACCGGAATCCAGTCGATCGGATGTAAGGAGGCGGAGCTACGTCTCCCGGAAGAGAGGCAACTTTAAAGGGCGAATGGCTTTCAAATGGGGTGAAAAAGGCCCACTTTGGGAGGCCGCAGCTCCTCCAAATCAGGTCCAAGAAGCACAATTCTGGTATATTTTGAAAGGGCGGATCTCTGGCTTTAAAACGCTTCTCTCGGATTTTCGATTGGGCGCATAGTACCGGAGCAGACAGTACCGGCGCGCACCTACCCGCCACGCCGGGGCCTTTGGGCCTACAGGGTTGATCGACCCCTCGTTGGAAAGCTCTAGATCTCTACTTTTCAAGGAAACCGGAATCCAGTCGATCAGATGTAAGGAGGCGGAGCTACGTCTCCCGGAAGAGAGGCAACTTTAAAGGGCGAATGGCTTTCAAATGGGGTGAAATAGGCCCACTTTGGGAGGCCGCAGCTCCTCCAAATCAGGTCCGAGAAGCACAATTCTGGTATATTTTGAAAGGGCGGATCTCTGGCTTTAAAACGCTTCTCTCGGATTTTCGATTGGGCGCATAGTACCGGAGCAGACAGTACCGGCGCGCACCTACCCGCCACGCCGGGGCCTTTGGGCCTACAGGGTTGATCGACCCCTCGTTGGAAAGCTCTAGATCTCTACTTTTCAAGGAAACCGGAATCCAGTCGATCGGATGTAAGGAGGCGGAGCTACGTCTCCAGGAAGAGAGGCAACTTTAAAGGGCGAATGGCTTTCAAATGGGGTGAAATAGGCCCACTTTGGGAGGCCGCAGCTCCTCCAAATCAGGTCCGAGAAGCACAATTCTGGTATATTTTGAAAGGGCGGATCTCTGGCTTTAAAACGCTTCTCTCGGATTTTCGATTGGGCGCATAGTACCGGAGCAGACAGTACCGGCGCGCACCTACCCGCCACGCCGGGGCCTTTGGGCCTACAGGGTTGATTGACCCCTCGTTGGAAAGCTCTAGATCTCTACTTTTCAAGGAAACCGGAATCCAGTCGATCGGATGTAAGGAGGCGGAGCTACGTCTCCCGGAAGAGAGGCAACTTTAAAGGGCGAATGGCTTTCAAATGGGGTGAAATAGGCCCACTTTGGGAGGCCGCAGCTCCTCCAAATCAGGTCCGAGAAGCACAATTCTGGTATATTTTGAAAGGGCGGATCTCTGGCTTTAAAACGCTTCTCTCGGATTTTCGATTGGGCGCATAGTACCGGAGCAGACAGTACCGGCGCGCACCTACCCGCCACGCCGGGGCCTTTGGGCCTACAGGGTTGATCGACTCCTCGTTGGAAAGCTCTAGATCTCTACTTTTCAAGGAAACCGGAATCCAGTCGATCGGATGTAAGGAGGCGGAGCTACGTCTCCTGGAAGAGAGGCAACTTTAAAGGGCGAATGGCTTTCAAATGGGGTGAAATAGGCCCACTTTGGGAGGCCGCAGCTCCTCCAAATCAGGTCCGAGAAGCACAATTCTGGTATATTTTGAAAGGGCGGATCTCTGGCTTTAAAAAGCTTCTCTCGGATTTTCGATTGGGCGCATAGTACCGGAGCAGACAGTACCGGCGCGCACCTACCCGCCACGCCGGGGCCTTTGGGCCTACAGGGTTGATCGACGCCTCGTTGGAAAGCTCTAGATCTCTACTTTTCAAGGAAACCGGAATCCAGTCGATCGGACGTAAGGAGGCGGAGCTACGTCTCCCGGAAGAGAGGCAACTTTAAAGGGCGAATGGCTTTCAAATGGGGTGAAATAGGCCCACTTTGGGAGGCCGTAGCTCCTCCAAATCAGGTCCGAGAAGCACAATTCTGGTATATTTTGAAAGGGCGGATCTTTGGCTTTAAAAAGCTTCTCTCGGATTTTCGATTGGGTGCATAGTACCGGAGCAGACAGTACCGGCGCGCACCTACCCGCCACGCCGGGGCCTTTGGGCCTACAGGGTTGATCGACCCCTCGTTGGAAAGCTCTAGATCTCTACTTTTCAAGGAAACCGGAATCCAGTTGATCGGACGTAAGAAGGCGGAGCTACGGCTCTCAGAAGAGAGGCAACTTTAAAGGGCGAATGGCTTTCAAATGGGGTGAAATAGGCCCACTTTGGGAGGCCGTAGCTCCTCCAAATCAGGTCCGAGAAGCACAATTCTGGTATATTTTGAAAGGGCGGATCTTTGGCTTTAAAAAGCTTCTCTCGAATTTTCGATTGGGTGCATAGTACCGGAGCAGACAGTACCGGCGCGCACCTACCCGCCACGCCGGGGCCTTTGGGCCTACAGGGTTGATCGACCCCTCGTTGGAAAGCTCTAGATCTCTACTTTTCAAGGAAACCGGAATCCAGTTGATCGGACGTAAGAAGGCGGAGCTACGGCTCTCAGAAGAGAGGCAACTTTAAAGGGCGAATGGCTTTCAAATGGGGTGAAATAGGCCCATTTTGGGAGGCCGCAGCTCCTCCAAATCAGGTCCGAGAAGCACAATTCTGGTATATTTTGAAAGGGCGGATCTCTGGCTTTAAAACGCTTCTCTCGGATTTTCGATTGGGCGCATAGTACCGGAGCAGACAGTACCGGCGCGCACCTACCCGCCACGCCGGGGCCTTTGGGCCTACAGGGTTGATCGACTCCTCGTTGGAAAGCTCTAGATCTCTACTTTTCAAGGAAACCGGAATCCAGTCGATCGGATGTAAGGAGGCGGAGCTACGTCTCCTGGAAGAGAGGCAACTTTAAAGGGCGAATGGCTTTCAAATGGGGTGAAATAGGCCCACTTTGGGAGGCCGCAGCTCCTCCAAATCAGGTCCGAGAAGCACAATTCTGGTATATTTTGAAAGGGCGGATCTCTGGCTTTAAAACGCTTCTCTCGGATTTTCGATTGGGCGCATAGTACCGGAGCAGACAGTACCGGCGCGCACCTACCCGCCACGCCGGGGCCTTTGGGCCTACAGGGTTGATCGACCCCTCATTGGAAAGCTCTAGATCTCTACTTTTCAAGGAAACCGGAATCCAGTCGATCGGATGTAAGGAGGCGGAGCTACGTCTCCCGGAAGAGAGGCAACTTTAAAGGGCGAATGGCTTTCAAATGGGGTGAAATAGGCCCACTTTGGGAGGCCGCAGCTCCTCCAAATCAGGTCCGAGAAGCACAATTCTGGTATATTTTGAAAGGGCGGATCTCAGGCTTTAAAACGCTTCTCTCGGATTTTCGATTGGGCGCATAGTACCGGAGCAGACAGTACCGGCGCGCACCTACCCGCCACGCCGGGGCCTTTGGGCCTACAGGGTTGATCGACCCCTCGTTGGAAAGCTCTAGATCTCTACTTTTCAAGGAAATCGGAATCCAGTCGATCGGACGTAAGGAGGCGGAGCTACGTCTCCCGGAAGAGAGGCAACTTTAAAGGGCGAATGGCTTTCAAATGGGGTGAAATAGGCCCACTTTGGGAGGCCGTAGCTCCTCCAAATCAGGTCCGAGAAGCACAATTCTGGTATATTTTGAAAGGGCGGATCTTTGGCTTTAAAACGCTTCTCTCGGATTTTCGATTGGGTGCATAGTACCGGAGCAGACAGTACCGGCGCGCACCTACCCGCCACGCCGGGGCCTTTGGGCCTACAGGGTTGATCGACCCCTCGTTGGAAAGCTCTAGATCTCTACTTTTAAGGAAACCGGAATCCAGTTGATCGGACGTAAGAAGGCGGAGCTACGGCTCTCAGAAGAGAGGCAACTTTAAAGGGCGAATGGCTTTCAAATGGGGTGAAATAGGCCCACTTTGGGAGGCCGCAGCTCCTCCAAATCAGGTCCGAGAAGCACAATTCTGGTATATTTTGAAAGGGCGGATCTCTGGCTTTAAAACGCTTCTCTCGGATTTTCGATTGGGCGCATAGTACCGGAGCAGACAGTACCGGTGCGCACCTACCCGCCACGCCGGGGCCTTTGGGCCTACAGGGTTGATCGACCCCTCGTTGGAAAGCTCTAGATCTCTACTTTTCAAGGAAACCGGAATCCAGTTGATCGGACATAAGGAGGCGGAGCTACGTCTCCCAGAAGAGAGGCAACTTTAAAGGGCGAATGGCTTTCAAATGGGGTGAAATAGGCCCACTTTGGGAGGCCGCAGCTCCTCCAAATCAGGTCCGAGAAGCACAATTCTGGTATATTTTGAAAGGGCGGATCTCTGGCTTTAAAACGCTTCTCTCGGATTTTCGATTGGGCGCATAGTACCGAAGCAGACAGTACCGGCGCGCACCTACCCGCCACGCCGGGGCCTTTGGGCCTACAGGGTTGATCGACCCCTCGTTGGAAAGCTCTAGATCTCTACTTTTCAAGGAAACCGGAATCCAGTCGATCGGACGTAAGGAGGCGGAGCTACGTCTCCCGGAAGAGAGGCAACTTTAAAGGGCGAATGGCTTTCAAATGGGGTGAAATAGGCCCACTTTGGGAGGCCGTAGCTCCTCCAAATCAGGTCCGAGAAGCACAATTCTGGTATATTTTGAAAGGGCGGATCTTTGGCTTTAAAAAGCTTCTCTCGGATTTTCGATTGGGTGCATAGTACCGGAGCAGACAGTACCGGCACGCACCTACCCGCCACGCCGGGGCCTTTGGGCCTACAGGGTTGATCGACCCCTCGTTGGAAAGCTCTAGATCTCTACTTTTCAAGGAAACCGGAATCCAGTTGATCGGACGTAAGAAGGCGGAGCTACGGCTCTCAGAAGAGAGGCAACTTTAAAGGGCGAATGGCTTTCAAATGGGGTGAAATAGGCCCATTTTGGGAGGCCGCAGCTCCTCCAAATCAGGTCCGAGAAGCACAATTCTGGTATATTTTGAAAGGGCGGATCTCTGGATTTAAAACGCTTCTCTCGGATTTTCGATTGGGTGCATAGAACCGGAGCAGACAGTACCGGCGCGCACCTACCCGCCACGCCGGGGCCTTTGGGCCTACAGGGTTGATTGACCCCTCGTTGGAAAGCTCTAGATCTCTACTTTTCAAGGAAACCGGAATCCAGTCGATCGGATGTAAGGAGGCGGAGCTACGTCTCCCGGAAGAGAGGCAACTTTAAAGGGCGAATGGCTTTCAAATGGGGTGAAATAGACCCACTTTGGAAGGCCGCAGCTCCTCCAAATCAGGTCCGAGAAGCACAATTCTGGTATATTTTGAAAGGGCGGATCTCTGGCTTTAAAACGCTTCTCTCGGATTTTCGATTGGGTGCATAGTACCGGAGCAGACAGTACCGGCGCGCACCTACCCGCCACGCCGGGGCCTTTGGGCCTACAGGGTTGTTTGACCCCTCGTTGGAAAGCTCTAGATCTCTACTTTTCAAGGAAACCGGAATCCAGTCGATCGGATGTAAGGAGGCGGAGCTACGTCTCCCAGAAGAGAGGCAACTTTAAAGGGCGAATGGCTTTCAAATGGGGTGAAATAGGCCCACTTTGGGAGGCCGCAGCTCCTCCAAATCAGGTCCGAGAAGCACAATTCTGGTATATTTTGAAAGGGCGGATCTCTGGCTTTAAAACGCTTCTCTCGGATTTTCGATTGGGCGCATAGTACCGGAGCAGACAGTACCGGCGCGCACCTACCCGCCACGCCGGGGCCTTTGGGCCTACAGGGTTGATCGACCCCTCATTGGAAAGCTCTAGATCTCTACTTTTCAAGGAAACCGGAATCCAGTCGATCGGATGTAAGGAGGCGGAGCTACGTCTCCCGGAAGAGAGGCAACTTTAAAGGGCGAATGGCTTTCAAATGGGGTGAAATAGGCCCACTTTGGGAGGCCGCAGCTCCTCCAAATCAGGTCCGAGAAGCACAATTCTGGTATATTTTGAAAGGGCGGATCTCAGGCTTTAAAACGCTTCTCTCGGATTTTCGATTGGGCGCATAGTACCGGAGCAGACAGTACCGGCGCGCACCTACCCGCCACGCCGGGGCCTTTGGGCCTACAGGGTTGATCGACCCCTCGTTGGAAAGCTCTAGATCTCTACTTTTCAAGGAAACCGGAATCCAGTTGATCGGACATAAGGAGGCGGAGCTACGTCTCCCAGAAGAGAGGCAACTTTAAAGGGCGAATGGCTTTCAAATGGGGTGAAATAGGCCCACTTTGGGAGGCCGCAGCTCCTCCAAATCAGGTCCGAGAAGCACAATTCTGGTATATTTTGAAAGGGCGGATCTCTGGCTTTAAAACGCTTCTCTCGGATTTTCGATTGGGCGCATAGTACCGGAGCAGACAGTACCGGCGCGCACCTACCCGCCACGCCGGGGCCTTTGGGCCTACAGGGTTGATCGACCCCTCGTTGGAAAGCTCTAGATCTCTACTTTTCAAGGAAACCGGAATCCAGTCGATCGGATGTAAGGAGGCGGAGCTACGTCTCCTGGAAGAGAGGCAACTTTAAAGGGCGAATGGCTTTCAAATGGGGTGAAATAGGCCCACTTTGGGAGGCCGCAGCTCCTCCAAATCAGGTCCGAGAAGCACAATTCTGGTATATTTTGAAAGGGCGGATCTCTGGCTTTAAAACGCTTCTCTCGGATTTTCGATTGGGCGCATAGTACCGGAGCAGACAGTACCGGCGCGCACCTACCCGCTACGCCGGGGCCTTTGGTCCTACAGGGTTGATCGACCCCTCATTGGAAAGCTCTAGATCTCTACTTTTCAAGGAAACCGGAATCCAGTCGATCGGATGTAAGGAGGCGGAGCTACGTCTCCCGGAAGAGAGGCAACTTTAAAGGGCGAATGGCTTTCAAATGGGGTGAAATAGGCCCACTTTGGGAGGCCGCAGCTCCTCCAAATCAGGTCCGAGAAGCACAATTCTGGTATATTTTGAAAGGGCGGATCTCAGGCTTTAAAACGCTTCTCTCGGATTTTCGATTGGGCGCATAGTACCGGAGCAGACAGTACCGGCGCGCACCTACCCGCCACGCCGGGGCCTTTGGGCCTACAGGGTTGATCGACCCCTCGTTGGAAAGCTCTAGATCTCTACTTTTCAAGGAAACCGGAATCCAGTCGATCGGACGTAAGGAGGCGGAGCTACGTCTCCCGGAAGAGAGGCAACTTTAAAGGGCGAATGGCTTTCAAATGGGGTGAAATAGGCCCACTTTGGGAGGCCGCAGCTCCTCCAAATCAGGTCCGAGAAGCACAATTCTGGTATATTTTGAAAGGGCGGATCTCTGGCTTTAAAACGCTTCTCTCGGATTTTCGATTGGGCGCATAGTACCGAAGCAGACAGTACCGGCGCGCACCTACCCGCCACGCCGGGGCCTTTGGGCCTACAGGGTTGATCGACCCCTCGTTGGAAAGCTCTAGATCTCTACTTTTCAAGGAAACCGGAATCCAGTTGATCGGACGTAAGAAGGCGGAGCTACGGCTCTCAGAAGAGAGGCAACTTTAAAGGGCGAATGGCTTTCAAATGGGGTGAAATAGGCCCACTTTGGGAGGCCGCAGCTCCTCCAAATCAGGTCCGAGAAGCACAATTCTGGTATATTTTGAAAGGGCGGATCTCTGGCTTTAAAACGCTTCTCTCGGATTTTCGATTGGGCGCATAGTACCGGAGCAGACAGTACCGGCGCGCACCTACCCGCCACGCCGGGGCCTTTGGGCCTACAGGGTTGATTGACCCCTCGTTGGAAAGCTCTAGATCTCTACTTTTCAAGGAAACCGGAATCCAGTCGATCGGATGTAAGGAGGCGGAGCTACGTCTCCCGGAAGAGAGGCAACTTTAAAGGGCGAATGGCTTTCAAATGGGGTGGAAATGGGCCCACTTTGGAAGGCCGCAGTTCCTCCAAATCAGGTCCGAGAAGCACAATTCTGGTATATTTTGAAAGGGCGGATCTCTGGCTTTAAAACGCTTCTCTCGGATTTTCGATTGGGCGCATAGTACCGGAGCAGACAGTACCGGCGCGCACCTACCCGCTACGCCGGGGCCTTTGGGCCTACAGGGTTGATCGACCCCTCATTGGAAAGCTCTAGATCTCTACTTTTCAAGGAAACCGGAATCCAGTTGATCGGACGTAAGAAGGCGGAGCTACGGCTCTCAGAAGAGAGGCAACTTTAAAGGGCGAATGGCTTTCAAATGGGGTGAAATAGGCCCACTTTGGGAGGCCGCAGCTCCTCCAAATCAGGTCCGAGAAGCACAATTCTGGTATATTTTGAAAGGGCGGATCTCTGGCTTTAAAATGCTTCTCTCGGATTTTCGATTGGGCGCATAGTACCGGAGCAGACAGTACCGGCGCGCACTTACCCGCCACGCCGGGGCCTTTGGGCCTACAGGGTTGATTGACCCCTCGTTGGAAAGCTCTAGATCTCTACTTTTCAAGGAAACCGGAATCCAGTCGATCGGATGTAAGGAGGCGGAGCTACGTCTCCCGGAAGAGAGGCAACTTTAAAGGGCGAATGGCTTTCAAATGGGGTGAAATGGGCCCACTTTGGAAGGCCGCAGTTCCTCCAAATCAGGTCCGAGAAGCACAATTCTGGTATATTTTGAAAGGGTGGATTTCTGGCTTTAAAATGCTTCTCTCGGATTTTCGATTGGGTGCATAGTACCGGAGCAGACAGTACCGGCGCGCACCTACCCGCCACGCCGGGGCCTTTGGGCCTACAGGGTTGATCGACCCCTCGTTGGAAAGCTCTAGATCTCTACTTTTCAAGGAAACCGGAATCCAATCGATCGGATGTAAGGAGGCGGAGCTACGTCTCCCGGAAGAGAGGCAACTTCAAAGCGCGAATGGCTTTCAAATGGGGTGAAATAGGCCCACTTTGGGAGGCAGCAGTTCCTCCAAATCAGGTCCGAGAAGCACAATTCTGGTATATTTTGAAAGGGCGGATCTCTGGCTTTAAAACGCTTCTCTCGGATTTTCGATTGGGCGCATAGTACCGGAGCAGACAGTACCGGCGCGCACCTACCCGCCACGCCGGGGCCTTTGGGCCTACAGGGTTGATCGACCCCTCGTTGGAAAGCTCTAGATCTCTACTTTTCAAGGAAACCGGAATCCAGTCGATCGGATGTAAGGAGGCGGAGCTACGTCTCCCGGAAGAGAGGCAACTTTAAAGGGCGAATGGCTTTCAAATGGGGTGAAATAGGCCCACTTTGGGAGGCCGCAGTTCCTCCAAATCAGGTCCGAGAAGCACAATTCTGGTATATTTTGAAAGGGCGGATCTCTGGCTTTAAAACGCTTCTCTCGGATTTTCGATTGGGCGCATAGTACCGGAGCAGACAGTACCGGCGCGCACCTACCCGCCACGCCGGGGCCTTTGGGCCTACAGGGTTGATCGACCCCTCGTTGGAAAGCTCTAGATCTCTACTTTTCAAGGAAACCGGAATCCAGTCGATCGGATGTAAGGAGGCGGAGCTACGTCTCCCGGAAGAGACGCAACTTTAAAGGGCGAATGGCTTTCAAATGGGGTGAAATAGGCCCACTTTGGGAGGCCGCAGCTCCTCCAAATCAGGTCCGAGAAGCACAATTCTGGTATATTTTGAAAGGGCGGATCTCTGGCTTTAAAACGCTTCTCTCGGATTTTCGATTGGGCGCATAGTACCGGAGCAGACAGTACCGGCGCGCACCTACCCGCCACGCCGGGGCCTTTGGGCCTACAGGGTTGATCGACCCCTCGTTGGAAAGCTCTAGATCTCTACTTTTCAAGGAAACCGGAATCCAGTCGATCGGATGTAAGGAGGCGGAGCTACGTCTCCTGGAAGAGAGGCAACTTTAAAGGGCGAATGGCTTTCAAATGGGGTGAAATAGGCCCACTTTGGGAGGCCGCAGCTCCTCCAAATCAGGTCCGAGAAGCACAATTCTGGTATATTTTGAAAGGGCGGATCTCTGGCTTTAAAACGCTTCTCTCGGATTTTCGATTGGGCGCATAGTACCGGAGCAGACAGTACCGGCGCGCACCTACCCGCCACGCCGGGGCCTTTGGGCCTACAGGGTTGATCGACCCCTCGTTGGAAAGCTCTAGATCTCTACTTTTCAAGGAAACCGGAATCCAGTCGATCGGATGTAAGGAGGCGGAGCTACGTCTCCCGGAAGAGAGGCAACTTCAAAGCGCGAATGGCTTTCAAATGGGGTGAAATAGGCCCACTTTGGGAGGCCGCAGTTCCTCCAAATCAGGTCCGAGAAGCACAATTCTGGTATATTTTGAAAGGGCGGATCTCTGGCTTTAAAACGCTTCTCTCGGATTTTCGATTGGGCGCATAGTACCGGAGCAGACAGTACCGGCGCGCACCTACCCGCCACGCCGGGGCCTTTGGGCCTACAGGGTTGATCGACCCCTCGTTGGAAAGCTCTAGATCTCTACTTTTCAAGGAAACCGGAATCCAGTCGATCGGATGTAAGGAGGCGGAGCTACGTCTCCCGGAAGAGACGCAACTTTAAAGGGCGAATGGCTTTCAAATGGGGTGAAATAGGCCCACTTTGGGAGGCCGCAGCTCCTCCAAATCAGGTCCGAGAAGCACAATTCTGGTATATTTTGAAAGGGCGGATCTCTGGCTTTAAAACGCTTCTCTCGGATTTTCGATTGGGCGCATAGTACCGGAGCAGACAGTACCGGCGCGCACCTACCCGCCACGCCGGGGCCTTTGGGCCTACAGGGTTGATTGACCCCTCGTTGGAAAGCTCTAGATCTCTACTTTTCAAGGAAACCGGAATCCAGTCGATCGGATGTAAGGAGGCGGAGCTACGTCTCCCGGAAGAGAGGCAACTTTAAAGGGCGAATGGCTTTCAAATGGGGTGAAATAGGCCCACTTTGGGAGGCCGCAGCTCCTCCAAATCAGGTCCGAGAAGCACAATTCTGGTATATTTTGAAAGGGCGGATCTCTGGCTTTAAAACGCTTCTCTCGGATTTTCGATTGGGCGCATAGTACCGGAGCAGACAGTACCGGCGCGCACCTACCCGCCACGCCGGGGCCTTTGGGCCTACAGGGTTGATCGACCCCTCGTTGGAAAGCTCTAGATCTCTACTTTTCAAGGAAACCGGAATCCAGTCGATTGGATGTAAGGAGGCGGAGCTACGTCTCCAGAAGAGAGGCAACTTTAAAGGGCGAATGGCTTTCAAATGGGGTGAAATAGGCCCACTTTGGGAGGCCGCAGCTCCTCCAAATCAGGTCCGAGAAGCACAATTCTGGTATATTTTGAAAGGGCGGATCTCTGGCTTTAAAACGCTTCTCTCGGATTTTCGATTGGGCGCATAGTACCGGAGCAGACAGTACCGGCGCGCACCTACCCACCACGCCGGGGCCTTTGGGCCTACAGGGTTGATTGACCCCTCGTTGGAAAGCTCTAGATCTCTACTTTTCAAGGAAACCGGAATCCAGTCGATCGGATGTAAGGAGGCGGAGCTACGTCTCCCGGAAGAGAGGCAACTTTAAAGGGCGAATGGCTTTCAAATGGGGTGAAAAAGGCCCACTTTGGGAGGCCGCAGCTCCTCCAAATCAGGTCCGAGAAGCACAATTCTGGTATATTTTGAAAGGGCGGATCTCTGGCTTTAAAACGCTTCTCTCGGATTTTCGATTGGGCGCATAGTACCGGAGCAGACAGTACCGGCGCGCACCTACCCGCCACGCCGGGGCCTTTGGGCCTACAGGGTTGATCGACCCCTCGTTGGAAAGCTCTAGATCTCTACTTTTCAAGGAAACCGGAATCCAGTCGATCGGATGTAAGGAGGCGGAGCTACGTCTCCTGGAAGAGAGGCAACTTTAAAGGGCGAATGGCTTTCAAATGGGGTGAAATAGGCCCACTTTGGGAGGCCGCAGCTCCTCCAAATCAGGTCCGAGAAGCACAATTCTGGTATATTTTGAAAGGGCGGATCTCTGGCTTTAAAACGCTTCTCTCGGATTTTCGATTGGGCGCATAGTACCGGAGCAGACAGTACCGGCGCGCACCTACCCGCCACGCCGGGGCCTTTGGGCCTACAGGGTTGATCGACCCCTCGTTGGAAAGCTCTAGATCTCTACTTTTCAAGGAAACCGGAATCCAGTCGATCGGATGTAAGGAGGCGGAGCTACGTCTCCTGGAAGAGAGGCAACTTTAAAGGGCGAATGGCTTTCAAATGGGGTGAAATAGGCCCACTTTGGGAGGCCGCAGCTCCTCCAAATCAGGTCCGAGAAGCACAATTCTGGTATATTTTGAAAGGGCGGATCTCTGGCTTTAAAACGCTTCTCTCGGATTTTCGATTGGGCGCATAGTACCGGAGCAGACAGTACCGGCGCGCACCTACCCGCCACGCCGGGGCCTTTGGGCCTACAGGGTTGATCGACCCCTCGTTGGAAAGCTCTAGATCTCTACTTTTCAAGGAAACCGGAATCCAGTCGATCGGATGTAAGGAGGCGGAGCTACGTCTCCTGGAAGAGAGGCAACTTTAAAGGGCGAATGGCTTTCAAATGGGGTGAAATAGGCCCACTTTGGGAGGCCGCAGCTCCTCCAAATCAGGTCCGAGAAGCACAATTCTGGTATATTTTGAAAGGGCGGATCTCTGGCTTTAAAACGCTTCTCTCGGATTTTCGATTGGGCGCATAGTACCGGAGCAGACAGTACCGGCGCGCACCTACCCGCCACGCCGGGGCCTTTGGGCCTACAGGGTTGATCGACCCCTCATTGGAAAGCTCTAGATCTCTACTTTTCAAGGAAACCGGAATCCAGTCGATCGGATGTAAGGAGGCGGAGCTACGTCTCCCGGAAGAGAGGCAACTTTAAAGGGCGAATGGCTTTCAAATGGGGTGAAATAGGCCCACTTTGGGAGGCCGCAGCTCCTCCAAATCAGGTCCGAGAAGCACAATTCTGGTATATTTTGAAAGGGCGGATCTCAGGCTTTAAAACGCTTCTCTCGGATTTTCGATTGGGCGCATAGTACCGGAGCAGACAGTACCGGCGCGCACCTACCCGCCACGCCGGGGCCTTTGGGCCTACAGGGTTGATCGACCCCTCGTTGGAAAGCTCTAGATCTCTACTTTTCAAGGAAACCGGAATCCAGTCGATCGGACGTAAGGAGGCGGAGCTACGTCTCCCGGAAGAGAGGCAACTTTAAAGGGCGAATGGCTTTCAAATGGGGTGAAATAGGCCCACTTTGGGAGGCCGTAGCTCCTCCAAATCAGGTCCGAGAAGCACAATTCTGGTATATTTTGAAAGGGCGGATCTTTGGCTTTAAAACGCTTCTCTCGGATTTTCGATTGGGTGCATAGTACCGGAGCAGACAGTACCGGCGCGCACCTACCCGCCACGCCGGGGCCTTTGGGCCTACAGGGTTGATCGACCCCTCGTTGGAAAGCTCTAGATCTCTACTTTTAAGGAAACCGGAATCCAGTTGATCGGACGTAAGAAGGCGGAGCTACGGCTCTCAGAAGAGAGGCAACTTTAAAGGGCGAATGGCTTTCAAATGGGGTGAAATAGGCCCACTTTGGGAGGCCGCAGCTCCTCCAAATCAGGTCCGAGAAGCACAATTCTGGTAATTCTGGTATATTTTGAAAGGGCGGATCTCTGGCTTTAAAAAGCTTCTCTCGGATTTTCGATTGGGCGCATAGTACCGGAGCAGACAGTACCGGCGCGCACCTACCCGCCACGCCGGGGCCTTTGGGCCTACAGGGTTGATCGACGCCTCGTTGGAAAGCTCTAGATCTCTACTTTTTAAGGAAACCGGAATCCAGTTGATCGGACGTAAGAAGGCGGAGCTACGGCTCTCAGAAGAGAGGCAACTTTAAAGGGCGAATGGCTTTCAAATGGGGTGAAATAGGCCCACTTTGGGAGGCCGCAGCTCCTCCAAATCAGGTCCGAGAAGCACAATTCTGGTATATTTTGAAAGGGCGGATCTCTGGCTTTAAAAAGCTTCTCTCGGATTTTCGATTGGGCGCATAGTACCGGAGCAGACAGTACCGGCGCGCACCTACCCGCCACGCCGGGGCCTTTGGGCCTACAGGGTTGATCGACGCCTCGTTGGAAAGCTCTAGATCTCTACTTTTCAAGGAAACCGGAATCCAGTCGATCGGATGTAAGGAGGCGGAGCTACGTCTCCCAGAAGAGAGGCAACTTTAAAGGGCGAATGGCTTTCAAATGGGGTGAAATAGGCCCACTTTGGGAGGCCGCAGCTCCCTCCAAATCAGGTCCGAGAAGCACAATTCTGGTATATTTTGAAAGGGCGGATCTCTGGCTTTAAAACGCTTCTCTCGGATTTTCGATTGGGCGCATAGTACCGGAGCAGACAGTACCGGTGCGCACCTACCCGCCACGCCGGGGCCTTTGGGCCTACAGGGTTGATCGACCCCCTCGTTGGAAAGCTCTAGATCTCTACTTTTCAAGGAAACCGGAATCCAGTTGATCGGACATAAGGAGGCGGAGCTACGTCTCCCAGAAAAGAGGCAACTTTAAAGGGCGAATGTCTTTCAAATGGGGTGAAATAGGCCCACTTTGGGAGGCCGCAGCTCTCCAAATCAGGTCCGAGAAGCACAATTCTGGTATATTTTGAAAGGGCGGATCTCTGGCTTTAAAACGCTTCTCTCGGATTTTCGATTGGGCGCATAGTACCGAAGCAGACAGTACCGGCGCGCACCTACCCGCCACGCCGGGGCCTTTGGGCCTACAGGGTTGATCGACCCCTCGTTGGAAAGCTCTAGATCTCTACTTTTCAAGGAAACCGGAATCCAGTCGATCGGACGTAAGGAGGCGGAGCTACGTCTCCGGAAGAGAGGCAACTTTAAAGGGCGAATGGCTTTCAAATGGGGTGAAATAGGCCCACTTTGGGAGGCCGTAGCTCCTCCAAATCAGGTCCGAGAAGCACAATTCTGGTATATTTTGAAAGGGCGGATCTTTGGCTTTAAAAAGCTTCTCTCGGATTTTCGATTGGGTGCATAGTACCGGAGCAGACAGTACCGGCGCGCACCTACCCGCCACGCCGGGGCCTTTGGGCCTACAGGGTTGATCGACCCCCTCGTTGGAAAGCTCTAGATCTCTACTTTTCAAGGAAACCGGAATCCAGTTGATCGGACGTAAGAAGGCGGAGCTACGGCTCTCAGAAGAGAGGCAACTTTAAAGGGCGAATGGCTTTCAAATGGGGTGAAATAGGCCCATTTTGGGAGGCCGCAGCTCCTCCAAATCAGGTCCGAGAAGCACAATTCTGGTATATTTTGAAAGGGCGGATCTCTGGATTTAAAACGCTTCTCTCGGATTTTCGATTGGGTGCATAGAACCGGAGCAGACAGTACCGGCGCGCACCTACCCGCCACGCCGGGGCCTTTGGGCCTACAGGGTTGATTGACCCCTCGTTGGAAAGCTCTAGATCTCTACTTTTCAAGGAAACCGGAATCCAGTCGATCGGATGTAAGGAGGCGGAGCTACGTCTCCCGGAAGAGAGGCAACTTTAAAGGGCGAATGGCTTTCAAATGGGGTGAAATAGACCCACTTTGGAAGGCCGCAGCTCCTCCAAATCAGGTCCGAGAAGCACAATTCTGGTATATTTGAAAGGGCGGATCTCTGGCTTTAAAACGCTTCTCTCGGATTTTCGATTGGGTGCATAGTACCGGAGCAGACAGTACCGGCGCGCACCTACCCGCCACGCCGGGGCCTTTGGGCCTACAGGGTTGTTTGACCCCTCGTTGGAAAGCTCTAGATCTCTACTTTTCAAGGAAACCGGAATCCAGTCGATCGGATGTAAGGAGGCGGAGCTACGTCTCCCGGAAGAGAGGCAACTTTAAAGTGCGAATGGCTTTCAAATGGGGTGAAATAGGCCCACTTTGGGAGGCCGCAGCTCCTCCAAATCAGGTCTGAGAAGCACAATTCCTGGTATATTTTGAAAGGCGGATCTCTGGCTTTAAAACGCTTCTTTCGGATTTTCGATTGGGCGCATAGTACCGGAGCAGACAGTACCGGCGCGCACCTACCCGCCACGCCGGGGCCTTTGGGCCTACAGGGTTGATCGACCCCTCGTTGGAAAGCTCTAGATCTCTACTTTTCAAGGAAACCGGAATCCAGTCGATCGGATGTAAGGAGGCGGAGCTACGTCTCCTGGAAGAGAGGCAACTTTAAAGGGCGAATGGCTTTCAAATGGGGTGAAATAGGCCCACTTTGGGAGGCCGCAGCTCCTCCAAATCAGGTCCGAGAAGCACAATTCTGGTATATTTTGAAAGGGCGGATCTCAGGCTTTAAAACGCTTCTCTCGGATTTTCGATTGGGCGCATAGTACCGGAGCAGACAGTACCGGCGCGCACCTACCCGCCACGCCGGGGCCTTTGGGCCTACAGGGTTGATCGACCCCTCATTGGAAAGCTCTAGATCTCTACTTTTCAAGGAAACCGGAATCCAGTCGATCGGATGTAAGGAGGCGGAGCTACGTCTCCGGAAGAGAGGCAACTTTAAAGGGCGAATGGCTTTCAAATGGGGTGAAATAGGCCCACTTTGGGAGGCCGCAGCTCCTCCAAATCAGGTCCGAGAAGCACAATTCTGGTATATTTTGAAAGGGCGGATCTCTGGCTTTAAAAAGCTTCTCTCGGATTTTCGATTGGGCGCATAGTACCGGAGCAGACAGTACCGGCGCGCACCTACCCGCCACGCCGGGCCTTTCGGCCTACAGGGTTGATCGACGCCTCGTTGGAAAGCTCTAGATCTCTACTTTTAAGGAAACCGGAATCCAGTTGATCGGACGTAAGAAGGCGGAGCTACGGCTCTCAGAAGAGAGGCAACTTTAAAGGGCGAATGGCTTTCAAATGGGGTGAAATAGGCCCACTTTGGGAGGCCGCAGCTCCTCCAAATCAGGTCCGAGAAGCACAATTCTGGTATATTTTGAAAGGGCGGATCTCTGGCTTTAAAAAGCTTCTCTCGGATTTTCGATTGGGCGCATAGTACCGGAGCAGACAGTACCGGCGCGCACCTACCCGCCACGCCGGGGCCTTTGGGCCTACAGGGTTGATCGACGCCTCGTTGGAAAGCTCTAGATCTCTACTTTTCAAGGAAACCGGAATCCAGTCGATCGGATGTAAGGAGGCGGAGCTACGTCTCCCAGAAGAGAGGCAACTTTAAAGGGCGAATGGCTTTCAAATGGGGTGAAATAGGCCCACTTTGGGAGGCCGCAGCTCCTCCAAATCAGGTCCGAGAAGCACAATTCTGGTATATTTTGAAAGGGCGGATCTCTGGCTTTAAAACGCTTCTCTCGGATTTTCGATTGGGCGCATAGTACCGGAGCAGACAGTACCGGTGCGCACCTACCCGCCACGCCGGGGCCTTTGGGCCTACAGGGTTGATCGACCCCTCGTTGGAAAGCTCTAGATCTCTACTTTTCAAGGAAACCGGAATCCAGTTGATCGGACATAAGGAGGCGGAGCTACGTCTCCCAGAAGAGAGCAACTTTAAAGGGCGAATGGCTTTCAAATGGGGGTGAAATAGGCCCACTTTGGGAGGCCGCAGCTCCTCCAAATCAGGTCCGAGAAGCACAATTCTGGTATATTTTGAAAGGGCGGATCTCTGGCTTTAAAACGCTTCTCTCGGATTTTCGATTGGGCGCATAGTACCGAAGCAGACAGTACCGGCGCGCACCTACCCGCCACGCCGGGGGCCTTTGGGCCTACAGGGTTGATCGACCCCTCGTTGGAAAGCTCTAGATCTCTACTTTTCAAGGAAACCGGAATCCAGTCGATCGGACGTAAGGAGGCGGAGCTACGTCTCCCGGGAAGAGAGGCAACTTTAAAGGGCGAATGGCTTTCAAATGGGGTGAAATAGGCCCACTTTGGGAGGCCGTAGCTCCTCCAAATCAGGTCCGAGAAGCACAATTCTGGTATATTTTGAAAGGGCGGATCTTTGGCTTTAAAAAGCTTCTCTCGGATTTTCGATTGGGTGCATAGTACCGGAGCAGACAGTACCGGCGCGCACCTACCCGCCACGCCGGGGCCTTTGGGCCTACAGGGTTGATCGACCCCCTCGTTGGAAAGCTCTAGATCTCTACTTTTCAAGGAAACCGGAATCCAGTTGATCGGACGTAAGAAGGCGGAGCTACGGCTCTCAGAAGAGAGGCAACTTTAAAGGGCGAATGGCTTTCAAATGGGGTGAAATAGGCCCATTTTGGAGGCCGCAGCTCCTCCAAATCAGGTCCGAGAAGCACAATTCTGGTATATTTTGAAAGGGCGGATCTCTGGATTTAAAACGCTCTCTCGGATTTTCGATTGGGTGCATAGAACCGGAGCAGACAGTACCGGCGCGCACCTACCCGCCACGCCGGGGCCTTTGGGCCTACAGGGTTGATTGACCCTCGTTGGAAAGCTCTAGATCTCTACTTTTCAAGGAAACCGGAATCCAGTCGATCGGATGTAAGGAGGCGGAGCTACGTCTCCCGGAAGAGAGGCAACTTTAAAGGGCGAATGGCTTTCAAATGGGGTGAAATAGACCCACTTTGGAAGGCCGCAGCTCCTCCAAATCAGGTCCGAGAAGCACAATTCTGGTATATTTTGAAAGGGCGGATCTCTGGCTTTAAAACGCTTCTCTCGGATTTTCGATTGGGTGCATAGTACCGGAGCAGACAGTACCGGGGCCACCTACCCCGCCACGCCGGGGCCTTTGGGCCTACAGGGTTGTTTGACCCCTCGTTGGAAAGCTCTAGATCTCTACTTTTCAAGGAAACCGGAATCCAGTCGATCGGATGTAAGGAGGCGGAGCTACGTCTCCCGGAAGAGAGGCAACTTTAAAGTGCGAATGGCTTTCAAATGGGGTGAAATAGGCCCACTTTGGGAGGCCGCAGCTCCTCCAAATCAGGTCTGAGAAGCACAATTCTGGTATATTTTGAAAGGGCGGATCTCTGGCTTTAAAACGCTTCTCTCGGATTTTCGATTGGGCGCATAGTACCGGAGCAGACAGTACCGGCGCGCACCTACCCACCACGCCGGGGCCTTTGGGCCTACAGGGTTGATTGACCCCTCGTTGGAAAGCTCTAGATCTCTACTTTTCAAGGAAACCGGAATCCAGTCGATCGGATGTACGGAGGCGGAGCTACGTCTCCCGGAAGAGAGGCAACTTTAAAGGGCGAATGGCTTTCAAATGGGGTGAAAAAGGCCCACTTTGGGAGGCCGCAGCTCCTCCAAATCAGGTCCGAGAAGCACAATTCTGGTATATTTTGAAAGGGCGGATCTCTGGCTTTAAAACGCTTCTCTCGGATTTTCGATTGGGCGCATAGTACCGGAGCAGACAGTACCGGCGCGCACCTACCCGCCACGCCGGGGCCTTTGGGCCTACAGGGTTGATCGACCCCTCGTTGGAAAAGCTCTAGATCTCTACTTTTCAAGGAAACCGGAATCCAGTCGATCGGATGTAAGGAGGCGGAGCTACGTCTCCTGGAAGAGAGGCAACTTTAAAGGGCGAATGGCTTTCAAATGGGGTGAATAGGCCCACTTTGGGAGGCCGCAGCTCCTCCAAATCAGGTCCGAGAAGCACAATTCTGGTATATTTTGAAAGGCGGATCTCTGGCTTTAAAACGCTTCTCTCGGATTTTCGATTGGGCGCATAGTACCGGAGCAGACAGTACCGGCGCGCACCTACCCGCCACGCCGGGGCCTTTGGGCCTACAGGGTTGATCGACCCCTCGTTGGAAAGCTCTAGATCTCTACTTTTCAAGGAAACCGGAATCCAGTCGATCGGATGTAAGGAGGCGGAGCTACGTCTCCTGGAAGAGAGGCAACTTTAAAGGGCGAATGGCTTTCAAATGGGGTGAAATAGGCCCACTTTGGAGGCCGCAGCTCCTCCAAATCAGGTCCGAGAAGCACAATTCTGGTATATTTTGAAAGGGCGGATCTCTGGCTTTAAAACGCTTCTCTCGGATTTTCGATTGGGCGCATAGTACCGGAGCAGACAGTACCGGCGCGCACCTACCCGCCACGCCGGGGCCTTTGGGCCTACAGGGTTGATCGACCCCTCGTTGGAAAGCTCTAGATCTCTACTTTTCAAGGAAACCGGAATCCAGTCGATCGGATGTAAGGAGGCGGAGCTACGTCTCCTGGAAGAGAGGCAACTTTAAAGGGCGAATGGCTTTCAAATGGGGTGAAATAGGCCCACTTTGGGAGGCCGCAGCTCCTCCAAATCAGGTCCGAGAAGCACAATTCTGGTATATTTTGAAAGGGCGGATCTCTGGCTTTAAAACGCTTCTCTCGGATTTTCGATTGGGCGCATAGTACCGGAGCAGACAGTACCGGCGCGCACCTACCCGCCACGCCGGGGCCTTTGGGCCTACAGGGTTGATCGACCCCTCATTGGAAAGCTCTAGATCTCTACTTTTCAAGGAAACCGGAATCCAGTCGATCGGATGTAAGGAGGCGGAGCTACGTCTCCCGGAAGAGAGGCAACTTTAAAGGGCGAATGGCTTTCAAATGGGGTGAAATAGGCCCACTTTGGGAGGCCGCAGCTCCTCCAAATCAGGTCCGAGAAGCACAATTCTGGTATATTTTGAAAGGGCGGATCTCAGGCTTTAAAACGCTTCTCTCGGATTTTCGATTGGGCGCATAGTACCGGAGCAGACAGTACCGGCGCGCACCTACCCGCCACGCCGGGGCCTTTGGGCCTACAGGGTTGATCGACCCCTCGTTGGAAAGCTCTAGATCTCTACTTTTCAAGGAAACCGGAATCCAGTCGATCGGACGTAAGGAGGCGGAGCTACGTCTCCCGGAAGAGAGGCAACTTTAAAGGGCGAATGGCTTTCAAATGGGGTGAAATAGGCCCACTTTGGGAGGCCGTAGCTCCTCCAAATCAGGTCCGAGAAGCACAATTCTGGTATATTTTGAAAGGGCGGATCTTTGGCTTTAAAACGCTTCTCTCGGATTTTCGATTGGGTGCATAGTACCGGAGCAGACAGTACCGGCGCGCACCTACCCGCCACGCCGGGGCCTTTGGCCTACAGGGTTGATCGACCCCTCGTTGGAAAGCTCTAGATCTCTACTTTTAAGGAAACCGGAATCCAGTTGATCGGACGTAAGAAGGCGGAGCTACGGCTCTCAGAAGAGAGGCAACTTTAAAGGGCGAATGGCTTTCAAATGGGGTGAAATAGGCCCCACTTTGGGAGGCCGCAGCTCCTCCAAATCAGGTCCGAGAAGCACAATTCTGTATATTTTGAAAGGGCGGATCTCTGGCTTTAAAAAGCTTCTCTCGATTTTCGATTGGGCGCATAGTACCGGAGCAGACAGTACCGGCGCGCACCTACCCGCCACGCCGGGGCCTTTGGGCCTACAGGGTTGATCGACGCCTCGTTGGAAAGCTCTAGATCTCTACTTTTAAGGAAACCGGAATCCAGTTGATCGGACGTAAGAAGGCGGAGCTACGGCTCTCAGAAGAGAGGCAACTTTAAAGGGCGAATGGCTTTCAAATGGGGGTGAAATAGGCCCACTTTGGGAGGCCGCAGCTCCTCCAAATCAGGTCCGAGAAGCACAATTCTGGTATATTTTGAAAGGGCGGATCTCTGCTTTAAAAAGCTTCTCTCGGATTTTCGATTGGGCGCATAGTACCGGAGCAGACAGTACCGGCGCGCACCTACCCGCCACGCCGGGGCCTTTGGGCCTACAGGGTTGATCGACGCCTCGTTGGAAAGCTCTAGATCTCTACTTTTCAAGGAAACCGGAATCCAGTCGATCGGATGTAAGGAGGCGGAGCTACGTCTCCCAGAAGAGAGGCAACTTTAAAGGGCGAATGGCTTTCAAATGGGGTGAAATAGGCCCACTTTGGGAGGCCGTAGCTCCTCCAAATCAGGTCCGAGAAGCACAATTCTGGTATATTTTGAAAGGGGCGGATCTCTGGATTTAAAACGCTTCTCTCGGATTTTCGATTGGGTGCATAGAAACCGGAGCAGACAGTACCGGCGCGCACCTACCCGCCACGCCGGGGGCCTTTGGGCCTACAGGGTTGATTGACCCCTCGTTGGAAAGCTCTAGATCTCTACTTTTCAAGGAAACCGGAATCCAGTCGATCGGATGTAAGGAGGCGGAGCTACGTCTCCCGGAAGAGAGGCAACTTTAAAGGGCGAATGGCTTTCAAATGGGGTGAAATAGACCCACTTTGGAAGGCCGCAGCTCCTCCAAATCAGGTCCGAGAAGCACAATTCTGGTATATTTTGAAAGGGCGGATCTCTGGCTTTATAAACGCTTCTCTCGGATTTTCGATTGGGTGCATAGTACCGGAGCAGACAGTACCGGGGCCACCTACCCGCCACGCCGGGGCCTTTGGGCCTACAGGGTTGTTTGACCCCTCGTTGGAAAGCTCTAGATCTCTACTTTTCAAGGAAACCGGAATCCAGTCGATCGGATGTAAGGAGGCGGAGCTACGTCTCCCGGAAGAGAGGCAACTTTAAAGTGCGAATGGCTTTCAAATGGGGTGAAATAGGCCCACTTTGGGAGGCCGCAGCTCCTCCAAATCAGGTCTGAGAAGCACAATTCTGGTATATTTTGAAAGGGCGGATCTCTGGCTTTAAAACGCTTCTCTCGGATTTTCGATTGGGCGCATAGTACCGGAGCAGACAGTACCGGCGCGCACCTACCCACCACGCCGGGGCCTTTGGGCCTACAGGGTTGATTGACCCCTCGTTGGAAAGCTCTAGATCTCTACTTTTCAAGGAAACCGGAATCCAGTCGATCGGATGTACGGAGGCGGAGCTACGTCTCCCGGAAGAGAGGCAACTTTAAAGGGCGAATGGCTTTCAAATGGGGTGAAAAAGGCCCACTTTGGGAGGCCGCAGCTCCTCCAAATCAGGTCCGAGAAGCACAATTCTGGTATATTTTGAAAGGGCGGATCTCTGGCTTTAAAACGCTTCTCTCGGATTTTCGATTGGGCGCATAGTACCGGAGCAGACAGTACCGGCGCGCACCTACCCGCCACGCCGGGGCCTTTGGGCCTACAGGGTTGATCGACCCCTCGTTGGAAAGCTCTAGATCTCTACTTTTCAAGGAAACCGGAATCCAGTCGATCGGATGTAAGGAGGCGGAGCTACGTCTCCTGGAAGAGAGGCAACTTTAAAGGGCGAATGGCTTTCAAATGGGGTGAAATAGGCCCACTTTGGGAGGCCGCAGCTCCTCCAAATCAGGTCCGAGAAGCACAATTCTGGTATATTTTGAAAGGGCGGATCTCTGGCTTTAAAACGCTTCTCTCGGATTTTCGATTGGGCGCATAGTACCGGAGCAGACAGTACCGGCGCGCACCTACCCGCCACGCCGGGGCCTTTGGGCCTACAGGGTTGATCGACCCCTCGTTGGAAAGCTCTAGATCTCTACTTTTCAAGGAAACCGGAATCCAGTCGATCGGATGTAAGGAGGCGGAGCTACGTCTCCTGGAAGAGAGGCAACTTTAAAGGGCGAATGGCTTTCAAATGGGGTGAAAATAGGCCCACTTTGGGAGGCCGCAGCTCCTCCAAATCAGGTCCGAGAAGCACAATTCTGGTATATTTTGAAAGGGCGGATCTCTGGCTTTAAAACGCTTCTCTCGGATTTTCGATTGGGCGCATAGTACCGGAGCAGACAGTACCGGCGCGCACCTACCCGCCACGCCGGGGCCTTTGGGCCTACAGGGTTGATCGACCCCTCGTTGGAAAGCTCTAGATCTCTACTTTTCAAGGAAACCGGAATCCAGTCGATCGGATGTAAGGAGGCGGAGCTACGTCTCCTGGAAGAGAGGCAACTTTAAAGGGCGAATGGCTTTCAAATGGGGTGAAATAGGCCCACTTTGGGAGGCCGCAGCTCCTCAAATCAGGTCCGAGAAGCACAATTCTGGTATATTTTGAAAGGGCGGATCTCTGGCTTTAAAACGCTTCTCTCGGATTTTCGATTGGGCGCATAGTACCGGAGCAGACAGTACCGGCGCGCACCTACCCGCCACGCCGGGGCCTTTGGGCCTACAGGGTTGATCGACCCCTCATTGAAAGCTCTAGATCTCTACTTTTCAAGGAAACCGGAATCCAGTCGATCGGATGTAAGGAGGCGGAGCTACGTCTCCCGGAAGAGAGGCAACTTTAAAGGGCGAATGGCTTTCAAATGGGGTGAAATAGGCCCACTTTGGGAGGCCGCAGCTCCTCCAAATCAGGTCCGAGAAGCACAATTCTGGTATATTTTGAAAGGGCGGATCTCAGGCTTTAAAACGCTTCTCTCGGATTTTCGATTGGGCGCATAGTACCGGAGCAGACAGTACCGGCGCGCACCTACCCGCCACGCCGGGGCCTTTGGGCCTACAGGGTTGATCGACCCCTCGTTGGAAAGCTCTAGATCTCTACTTTTCAAGGAAACCGGAATCCAGTCGATCGGACGTAAGGAGGCGGAGCTACGTCTCCCGGAAGAGAGGCAACTTTAAAGGGCGAATGGCTTTCAAATGGGGTGAAATAGGCCCCACTTTGGGAGGCCGTAGCTCCTCCAAATCAGGGTCCGAGAAGCACAATTCTGGTATATTTTGAAAGGGCGGATCTTTGGCTTTAAAACGCTTCTCTCGGATTTTCGATTGGGTGCATAGTACCGGAGCAGACAGTACCGGCGCGCACCTACCCGCCACGCCGGGGCCTTTGGGCCTACAGGGTTGATCGACCCCTCGTTGGAAAGCTCTAGATCTCTACTTTTAAGGAAACCGGAATCCAGTTGATCGGACGTAAGAAGGCGGAGCTACGGCTCTCAGAAGAGAGGCAACTTTAAAGGGCGAATGGCTTTCAAATGGGGTGAAATAGGCCCACTTTGGGAGGCCGCAGCTCCTCCAAATCAGGTCCGAGAAGCACAATTCTGGTATATTTTGAAAGGGCGGATCTCTGGCTTTAAAAAGCTTCTCTCGGATTTTTCGATTGGGCGCATAGTACCGGAGCAGACAGTACCGGCGCGCACCTACCCGCCACGCCGGGGCCTTTGGGCCTACAGGGTTGATCGACGCCTCGTTGGAAAGCTCTAGATCTCTACTTTTAAGGAAACCGGAATCCAGTTGATCGGACGTAAGAAGGCGGAGCTACGGCTCTCAGAAGAGAGGCAACTTTAAAGGGCGAATGGCTTTCAAATGGGGTGAAATAGGCCCACTTTGGGAGGCCGCAGCTCCTCCCAAATCAGGTCCGAGAAGCACAATTCTGGTATATTTTGAAAGGGCGGATCTCTGGCTTTAAAAAGCTTCTCTCGGATTTTCGATTGGGCGCATAGTACCGGAGCAGACAGTACCGGCGCGCACCTACCCGCCACGCCGGGGCCTTTGGGCCTACAGGGTTGATCGACGCCTCGTTGGAAAGCTCTAGATCTCTACTTTTCAAGGAAACCGGAATCCAGTCGATCGGATGTAAGGAGGCGGAGCTACGTCTCCCAGAAGAGAGGCAACTTTAAAGGGCGAATGGCTTTCAAATGGGGTGAAATAGGCCCACTTTGGGAGGCCGCAGCTCCTCCAAATCAGGTCCGAGAAGCACAATTCTGGTATATTTTGAAAGGGCGGATCTCTGGCTTTAAAACGCTTCTCTCGGATTTTCGATTGGGCGCATAGTACCGGAGCAGACAGTACCGGTGCGCACCTACCCGCCACGCCGGGGCCTTTGGGCCTACAGGGTTGATCGACCCTCGTTGGAAAAGCTCTAGATCTCTACTTTTCAAGGAAACCCGGAATCCAGTTGATCGGACATAAGGAGGCGGAGCTACGTCTCCCAGAAAAGAGGCAACTTTAAAGGGCGAATGTCTTTCAAATGGGGTGAAATAGGCCCACTTTGGGAGGCCGCAGCTCCTCCAAATCAGGTCCGAGAAGCACAATTCTGGTATATTTTGAAAGGGCGGATCTCTGGCTTTAAAACGA